>NC_063335.1:41837529-41891134 GCF_021869965.1 Rhincodon typus
TAGCTTGGGCCCATGCGGGTACCCATGGCCACCCCCTTTGTCTGTAGGAAGTGGGAGGAATTGAAAGAGAAGTTGTTGAGGGTGAGGACGAGTTCAGCTAAGCAGATGAGTGTGTCAGTGGAGGGGGACTGGTCAGGCCTGTGGGACAGGAAGAAGCGGAGGACCTTTAGGCCATCTGTATGGGGAATGCAGGTATATAGGGACTGGACGTCCATGGTAAAGATGAGGCGTTGGGGACCGGGGAATTGGAAGTTCTGGAGCAGGTGGAGGGCGTGGGTGGTGTCACGGACGTAGGTAGGGAGTTCCTGGACCAAGGGGGAGAAAATGGAGTCGAGATAGTTGGAGATCAGTTTGGTGGGGCAGGAGCAGGCGGAGACAATGGGTCGACCAGGGCAGTCAGATTTGTGGATTTTGGGAAGGAGATAGAAGCGGGCAGTGCGGGGTTGGGGAACGATGAGGTTGGAGGCTGTGGATGGGAGGTCACCTGAGGTGATGAGGTTGTGGATGGTTTGGGAGATGATGGTTTGGTGCTCGGGGGTGGGGTCATGATCAAGGGGGCGGTAGGAGGAGGTGTCGGAGAGTTGGCGCCTGGCCTCGGCGGTGTCGAGGTCAGTGCGCCATACTACAACTGCGCCTCCCTTGTCCGCGGGTTTTATGGTGGGGTTGGGATTGGAGCAGAGGGAGCGGAGGGCTGCACGTTCTGTGGGGGAGAGGTTGGAGTGGGTGAGAGGGGTGGAGAGGTTGAGGCGATTGATGTCACGACGGCAGTTGGAGATGAAGAGGTCGAGGGAGGGTAGGAGGCCTTGGGGTGGTGTCCAGGAGGAGGGGGTGTGTTGGAGGCAGGAGAAGGGGTCAGTAGAGGGAGGGTTAGGCTCACGGTTGAAGAAGTAAGCGTGGAGGCGGAGACGGCGGAAAAACTGCTCAATGTCCAAACGTGACCGGTATTCATTGATGTGTGGGTGGAGGGGGATAAAGGTGAGCCCTTTACTGAGGACTGACCATTCATCATCAGAAAGGGGGAAGTCTGGGGGGGATGGTGAAGACTCGGCAGGGCTGGGTGTTGCTGTCTCCTCTGGAGCTGCTGGCTGTGGAGCCGATGGACGGAGCGACGACAGCGTCGGCTGTGGGCGGAGTTGCGTCGGCGGTGGTGGGCGGAGTTGTGTCAGCGTAGGCTGTTCAAAATCTCCCCTCCCCCTACCGCATCCCAAAACCAGCCCAGCTCGTCCCCGCCTCCCTAACCTGTTCTTCCTCCCACCTATCCCCTCCTCCCACCTCAAGCCCTACCCCCATCTCCTACCTACTAACCTCATCCCGCCCCCTTGACCTGTCCGTCCTCCCTGGACTGATCTATCTCCTCCCTAACTCCCCACCTATACTCACCTTTACTGGCTCCATCCCCGCCTCTTTGACCTGTATGTTTCCTCTCCACCTATCTTCTCCTCTATCCATCTTCTATCCGCCTCCCCCTCTCTCCCTATTTATTTCAGAACCCCCTTCCCCTCCCCCATTTCTGATGAAGGGTCTAGGCCCGCAACGTCAGCCTTCCTGCTCCTATGATGCTGCTTGGCCTGCTGTGTTCATCCAGCCCTGCACCTTGTTAACTTGAAGAGAGTCCAGCTTTCCTTCTTTGTTGCTATACCACCCCTAGAGTCTCGCTCTGGGCTTTCCAGCCCACGCTATGCCACTGAGAGTGCCCTGCTCCAGGCTACAACAGTCATGCCATGCCGCTATCCAGGGCCTACTCCACGTGGAAAATGAGAGCTCCCGCTCTGGGCCTCAAACGCCGACCGACTGACCCAGCCACTGCCTCCGAAAATGCCGCCGCTGCTCTGGAGTCCATCTGAAGCCTCCTCCTGCCAAAGAGCTCTCTCAGCCACCCTTCGGTCCAAGGACCCGGCCCCACGATGCCCCAGGTATTGCAGCCTCAGGTGTGACATAGCAGAGTGAAGATGGTGATTCTTACCTCAGCAGAGCGGAGAAGCTCATTGATGTTGTCCCACGCTGTTGGGCATTTCTCCAGATCATGATGACCACAATGTTCAGGGTGGCGACCTCTGACTAGACTAGCAGTGTGTGGTGTTGTGTGCCTTCTGTTCTGGTTCTCTGGGCAGAGGATGACAATCATCTCCACCACCCCATTCATTAGGACCTCCAGGTCCTTGTTCACAAAGTAGGCCATCAATTTGCCTTTATCTGCCATGTCTGGGAAAAGTTACTCAAACTGTATGGGTAGCTTTGGATGGCCAGCACTTGATTGGATGTGTTTTAAGTATGGCACCGATGCCAGGAATCCCAGGATATGTTGGTAATGGTGAATACTTATAATAACGGTGAGTGGGAGAATATGAAGATCAGTTCTCCGTAGGGTGTGGTGCATGGGTAATGAGGGGGTTTCTGGGGCAATAGTCTGAGTAAACTTACTAAAACTGACATTTAGCTGATTTCTGGTAAGGCTCAGATCCACGAAACTACCTGGATTGTGGCAGAAGAAATTGCTGTTAGTTTCAGAAGAATAATGATGGTAAGAGCTGAGAGTGTTGCCATCATTAATTCCTGGTCAATATAAGCTAGGTATCATTTAGAGGGTCACTGTGTACAAGCCGACACTTCAATGTCGGGAGATTCCTGGCCATTCCGGTGCAATTGGTTAGCTTATCTTGTTTGGCTGGTTCAGCAACACAACACATTAGGAATTCACCCACAGAGCATCAGAGGTGCATGCGAATTACTTTGGAGACAAGTGGTTGCAGTGAAATGCCTTCCACTGAGCGCCTTTTAACAGTTCAACTCAATTTTTATTCAAGCCTCTGTAACTTTGAGAAGGTTGAGTTGTGTTAAATGGAGCATAGCTTTTAATTCTCAAAGGTTTCAGCTGTAGTGTGTGAAGGTCTATAAAAGATCTCAAGCAGAATTTTATGAGATGAAGGCTATTTTTCTGATGGGAACAACCTGGACATAACATTTGGGATAAGTAGTTAATATTTCTCTGCCTCAGTGAAATAACATTGGGACAGCATAATTAATTCATCCCTGCCTCATGTTTGATGACTGGAGAGTTTTATTAGAAACAACCTGTTCTAGTTTGTGCCTTAATTCCCAATCTCCATACATCATTTCCTCTCCACTCCACACTTTTCTCTCCCACTCCAGCTGGCTTCAGCCAACTGCTCAAGTCTAGGCATTTGTGCGAATCTGACACAGATCCTGGAAGTGGACACCTGTCTATCTCTCATGACCCACACCATGCAGTTAGTGGACCAAGCTGATTGTCTGTGCAGGTGGCCTCCCAAAAGAGATACAAGAATAATAGCCCATGTGACAGTGACCAGACACAAGTGACACAAAAAATGAAGTGCTCTTAGACTGTGAAAGGCTTTTTAATTTCAGTATGTGCTCATTGTTCTGATCATAATTCAATGTAAGAAAAAGAGAATGAAACCTTAAATAAAAACAATTGCAAATTGTTTTCTTACTGTAACAAAAAGCACATTTATTCTGTTCACAAGACAGATTCAGAATGTCACATCAATATCAGTAACATGCTGAAATTGTTATGATATTACTATATTAACATGCACTGTGATGATTTTCTATTTTTTTATATAGCGCAAGCAGAAGTAAATGTAATTGATGAATTCTGTGATGATTTTATTTTTCCATGTTTGAAATCTCTTTGGAATAGAAAACAGAAGTTAATTTAAAGTTCAATATGTATCTCTGCAACCAGGAAACTTCATTTATCACTGTATTGTGATGCGTGTTAATGAATGCACAGTGGAGACCATCAATAAATCAATATTGAATATATTATTCAACAGGTATTTACTGGAATAGGGGCCAATTTGTTATTTTTCATTAAAGAGCAGCTTGTGCTGTATGACATGTGATGTACACATTCACAGCTAATGCTAAATGGATGTACAGTGTGTTTATTTATTCTATTAAATATTAGGTAAGTGATGCTCAGTCAGTGACAGACAACCAGGCACTTTTTTTTAACTGCAATCTTATCATTGCATAGAGAGTTACTCAATTACCTTTGCATGCACTCAGATTATCATTCAGGACTCTTTTAATAAGGAGGGGGGGGTTGGGGGAAATTAATTTTCTGAAATGGGGCGCAAATGCTAAATACATTGTGGAAGCCTGTTATGTTCACAGCTCCTCCATGCCTGCTGTGAGTAATTGTTCCAGTTTTTGACAACAGACCCAGTTCCCACCAAGGGAACAATGCCAAAATATACCTTCTTACCCGGTGCAGTCTCGCTGACCTACAACCAATGCTCTTCATCTGAGGTCACAAAAATAAATGCAGACACATTCTTAAAATAACTGGAACCAGGATGATAGGGATAGAAAGAAGGAAGTAACTTTTGCATGTCTTTAGCGCCTTTCACAATCTTACAATGTCCCAAAGTGCTTCTTGCTTGGTTGGGTTATTTTGCAGGTAACAGTGTTGCTGATGTAATATAGGAATCACAACAGTCAATTTAAATAGAACAATGTCTCATAAATAGCCTATGTTAATACCACAAAAAGTACAATGTTTGTACAGGATTAACCCCACAGAAGCAGAAAATTCAACTCAGCCACTCTGGGTCATTGTTCATACTCCATACAAACTCTTCCTACCTCAGCCTCAGGGACTGATATTGGCTTGTGTTCGAAGGATAATACCCCTCCTCTTCTTTGAAACACTCGATCGCCATGAAAACTTTTATATCCGCCTTAGAAGGCAAATGAGGCCTTGGTTAAAGGTCTTATCTGCACAGCAGTGTAGCACCGCCACAGTACTGTAGTAGAGCATTAATGTTGTACTCAAGACACTGCAGTTATGCTGGAGACCCAATACACTTCAGACTCACAGAGGTGGAATCATTAGTCCCACTTTGTCCCAGAGGTTAAATGAAGACAGGAAAGAAAGAATGGCAAGTTCTGCTTGACGATGAAGCATTGTTTAACTTTCCTGCAGTCATTGTCTTCATGTGCAAATCCAGAGAGTGAGGGTAGCCTGGCTATTCCGTTATGGGGCTATCTCTGCTAAGTTTGATCCTGTGCTCGCCTGACATGGCACATCCACACCCAATTTGCAGCAGGAATCACTGGCTAGCAATTAGGAGCAAGAAGCTCAAAGGCTGATTACTTTCTCCTTCAAAGCCCAGAGGCATTGAAGCTAATTGTAGCACCTAACTGTTGCCTCAGCTAAAATCAGCTCAGTCAGGACAGGCTGGAAGTCAGGACTTTGCCATTATGTTGTGCCTTGCACTTACATTGGGTGGTGTATGCACAAACTAAGCCATCAGGGTTAATGCTTGCCCGCATTACAGAAAATATCAAAAAAAAATCTTGACTAAGTTTAATTTCTAGGTGAACATTCTTTAGCCAGAATTGATTTGTAGAACGCAATATAACCCAGGCTGGATTAAGAGCACCGCATCATTTTTGATTTCTCTGAAGTCAGTAATGGTGTGATAGCTATATTCCTCTGAGGTTTCACCATGGTGAAAACTATTCCAGCATTTGATACAAAATAAATGCAAGAGCACAAAAATTATTAGTCCAGAGGGAAGCACCATCCTTGTTTTCAACTTCCTTATCAACATTCGATCATGTTTTCAATAAATATTTTTTGAAAGACACAGTCAAGTCTGACATTGTTATATAACATAAATAACACAGTAGAGTTTTATTTTATGTTCCTGTAACAATGGTGAACTTGAAACTGTTGTAGGAGAACTTCCACCTACTTTGTCCCTGTGACCTGACTTAATGACAGTAGGTCTTATGAAACTGGTTCCTGTGCAAGTTCCTTTACAAAAGATAGCTGCCTAAAGTAATATCATTGTATCTTATTTTTTCCCATTTTTAGAACTAATTCCACAACCTGTTGTTGGTGTCTGTGGTTAACAGGGAACTATGGGTTACGATGGATATGTGGCTAGGATACTCCTTTGGTGGCGGAAAGGGTTGGTGTGGGTTTGGTGTGGGTCAGAGTTCACTACTTGAGGAAAGTCTACAATATCTACCAATTACTGGTGTCAACCATGCTCTCTACCTCTTTGCATGATCAGGCCTATTACGTATTTAGGGATCCAGTACTTCAGGGCCAAACCAGGTTAAGAATTTCGGAACCAAGGAGAGGGACAGGGAGCTCTACTGGGCCTTCTCTTTGTCAGTCATGGTTTCAGCCTGCAAAAGGGGAGGGAGGGGAAGGCCTGCTGGATTCCAGTCTTCTAATGTCTTCCATCAACTGCACGTGGCTAGTGCTCTGGCTTACATCCCTATGGTGGGGCACAGAGAAAGATCATCTCACAGCAGTGGAGATGCAACGTCAGCCTTGCTGCTAATTTTATCCATCACTTTCTCCCTCTTTACCACCTGATTTCTGGTGATGTCGCTTGGGAAAATCCACCCCTATAAATAAAATTTGTTTCTTTTCTCGGGATTTTATGATTTCAATCACTTGTTTTGGGGAACCACCTTGATTGAAAACTAGAGACCAATAGCACACATGTTACATGTGTGTATGAGTATTAACTAGGAATGTTTTTCAGATTATTGCTTTTGACAATTTCAACAAGTGTAACAATTTTGGCCTGTATTACATTATGAGTTGACAGAAGTCTGAAAGAGAGTTAGCAACTTGTTAAAGTCTCCCCCTATGAAAAATGGAGGCATGTCACACAGACTGCCAACTCCCTATCATCCATTTTACAATATTGCATATAGTCAGTTTGAACCCCATATCCAATGCTTTTGGAAATAGAAATATTCAAGGGATGAAAAGTTTTGGCAGATTAGTCACACCTCCAGTGATGAAACACTTGCGTTTTCTCAGGAGTAATTGTCATGTAACCATGTCAGTCTAAAACTTGAGGATCCCGAGAGTTACTCGAAGGGTTTAATACCAGTATGTGACAGTCCATGATAAGAGTGCTGTTGCAAATGACAGAGTGAGTGAATTGTGAAGTCTTAGAGACAGGAAAATGCAAAATCTGTTTTTAATTATTTAAAAAGTAGCAAGAAAGAAATGGGAAATAAAACAATTTTTCAGAGTCCCTGTGATTAACGTCACTGAAAACAACCATTTTTTTTGCTAGTTAGCAAATTACATCCACAGCACCCTAACAGCTCCCCATCCTGTCTATACTCTTGCCGCTTCCACAATTTTACAAATGGCAGGATTTTTGGGGGGTTGCGTATGAAGGTGCTGAAAGAACCACTTTTTTTTTCTGTTAAGTTAGTTATGTGGATGCATGCTGTATTGACTGAAGAATGTCCTGGAACTTATCAAGTCAGAAAAGTTTTCTGGGTGGTTGAAGGCCAGCAGTTGTGACAGAAAGCAGGAATGTCACCTGCTGGCCTAGGACCCATGCTTTAAAAAGCTTTCAGCAGCCTGTCACTCATTGCTTTCTTACAGAGTAAGTTATGGGCTTGTAGCAATGGGTGATTTCAGTTTCGTGGCAGGCTTGCCAATATGTATAATGAAATAAAGAGGGGAATGTTTCCATCACAAGGTGAGCGGAGCAAGGGCCTGGGAAAGAGAGAAAAAGAAACAATATCTACAGAAACTTCTATAGCACCTTTTGTTGTATTATGGCGTAGATTCTAGACCAGACAGACCCGCGCCATTAAGACAGCCACATGACATCACAACATGTGATGTTCTGATACTAAAGGTGCCTGCCTCACATTTACTAACTGTCTCTTTGTTATGGAATCAGGGTAGTCAGTCAACTACATTTTTAATGTGCCGTAACATCAGTAAGCACAGAATCCAGATTATGTGTGTATCTGTGATATCATAGCTTTGTAAATAGTATTGTAAATAAACGTCAAGATATTTGACTCAACAGAACCTGTGGTATGTCGCATAGGCTAGCACATAGTAAATCACAAGTGGTAATACCCTTAAAATGGTAAGATGTCCCAGGACACTTCACAGGTGTGTGCTATTCAATAAAACACAGAGACACAGAATGAGATATGAGGACTGGTGACCAATACATTGCTTAAGAAGGTAGATTTTAAGGAGTCTTTAGCAAAGAGGTGAAAGGAGGCAAAAAGGAGATGATTAGGGAATGAATTCCAGAGCTTAGGGTCTAGGCAGCTGAATGCTTGGCTGCCATTGGTAAAGAGGTTAAAATCAGGGATACTTACGGATTTCACTGCTTATGCTCCAACCATGTGTTGTTGTGGATTGTTTTTCTTATCCCCAGTGAATGTAATGTTAAAGAATATAGTTTGAGTTTGGCTAGGTATATTTTCTTTTCAATTTACTCCCCTCACTTTGCAAAACTAATGATTCTGGGCTGTTGGCTCACACATTGTGGCATCCTTCTAGGACCTTAAACAAGTGGTAACTTTGTGTCACTAGTCCTAGATAGTAGAACATTAGTCGAGTATGGCATGGCAACATCCTTCATTCCCACAAAGGGGACTGGATAATCAGCAGGAGCAAATCGCTGGATAATTTCTTCTCTCCTTAATCCCCGAGAGTGCTCTCGACTCGTTTGACCTGCTCAACATTAACGATACAACAAGGTGCAGGGCTGGATGAACACAGCAGGCCAAGCAGCATCATGGCAGCAGAAAGGCTGACGTTTCGGGCCTAGACCCTTCATCCGCCTCCCACTCTCTCCCTATTTATTTCAGAACCCCCTTCCCCTCCCCCTTTTCTGATGAAGGGTCTAGGCCCGAAACGTCAGCCTTTCTGCTCCTATGATGCTGCTTGGCCTGCTGTGTTCATCCAGCCCTGCACCTTGTTGTCTCGGATTCTCCAGCATCTGCAGTTCCTACTATCTCTGATTCAACATTAACGATTGCTTTTTTATTCACTTATATGGCTCGAAGGTGTTGTTATTCAATGTTAAAGTTAACACTCCATTCAAAGCTGATGAGGTGCAAATAGTTGCGATGCAACCATAAATGGATCTCCCAAGGCAGGAGCTCAGCGTGTAAGTGTTAGTCTGAACTGACTGGCCACAGCTGCAACTTGAGCTGTTCCTTATCTTCCACTTGTGGTGCAAGTGGCCACATCTTCCTTGGCTCATCTCTCGAATCCAAATTTCCCGACCCTAAATTGGGCAAAATCAACATTGGCTGTAAAAACTGAACATGAGATGCTTGCAGTGATCAGCACCACACAGTTAGACTCATTACTCTTTTCCTGATATCCTATGTGGTTGATGAAATATGATGAATGCAAAGTCATCTGTAAACATCATGATATGACTTAACTATAGAAGATCAGAAGATTCCACCATTCTCAAAGAAGCAAAAAGTTTAACGACACACCTCAGTGGAGGTGCTGCTTATTATAAGTGAAGTCTGAGGGCAGAATGTGAAATGGAGATGTATTACTGCCATGCTGTTGTTAACATGTACCTATGCATTTATTTCTGCTGGCTATTGTACAAAATAAACAGCCTGCGGCATGAGCAAACTTCATAACTAAAACAAATTGTCAGAGTTGTTTAGACTGTGATTAAAATCTTTCCTACGGTTTAAACATTTCTTACTCTATATGTTAAGTACAAGACAGAGAAAAATGCAGAAGATAATGGTGATAGGATGAGATGAAGTGGGGAGAGGGAAGGAACGTGTATGAAGACAACAACAACATAGGCCAATTGGGCTGAATGGCTCTTTTTTTAAGGCTGTGATTTACTTGCACAGCACAGCATTACCAAACACAGCACTCACTACTTACCTTGGCATCAATGTCATTACTATTGCTGAATTTCCCACCATCAACACCATTATAGTTATTGTTGACCAGACATTTAACTGGATCAGCTGCACAGCTACAAAAGCAAATCAGAGGCTGGGAATTCTGCAGTGAGCAACTCATCTTGCGACTCCCATCTACAAAGGTAGAAGTCAGGGTGTGGTGGAATACTAAAACAAAGTTGCTGGAAAAGCTCAGCAAGTCTGGCAGCATCTGTGAAGGAAAAAAACAGAGTTAACGTTTCAGGTTCGGGGACCCTTCTTCAGAACTGAGGAAACCTGAAACGTTAACTCTGTTTTTTCGTTCACAGATGCTGCCAAACCTGCTGAGCTTTTCCAGCAACTTTGTTTTTGTTCCTGATTTACAGTATCTGCAGTTCTTTTGTTTTTTTCGGCCTCATTAGGGGCATTTAAGCGGCTATTAGATAGGCATATGGATGATAGTATAAGGTAGGGGTGGTGATTAGATAGACCTTAGGTTGAAGGTAAAAGTTCGGCACAATATCATGGGCCGAAGGGCCTGTACTGTGCTGTACTGTTCTATGTTCTATGTTATATGTTCTATGTTCTTTTTATTTGTGATGGAATACTTCCCGTAGCCTAGAAGCTCAAAATGATCCAGGACAAGGTTGTCCTCTTGATCCACACCTTAACATTTAGTCCCTCCACCACAGACTCACAATTTTTGCAATGTATGGGAAGATGCACTTCAGCAATTTACCAAATCTTCTGTGACAATACCTTCCAAACCAGCAACCTCTACCACCTATTTGAACAAGGACAGCAGATGCATGGAAACACAACCATCTGTACGTTCTCCTGAAGGCCACAAACCATCCTGACTGTGAACTATATCTCTACTTCTTCACTGGTAATGGGTTAAAATCCTGCACCTCTCTCACTATCATGATCAAGGGTACATATACCACATAGACTACAACAGTTCAACAAAGCCATTCATATTCATTCTTAACAGCAATTACAGATGGGCAGTAAATGCTGGCCTTAACAAAAATACATCCCATGAATGAATAGAGATATTAACAAAAAAAAAAATCCTCCAGTCTCCTAATACTTGTATACAGGGTGCAGTTGGCATCGCAGATTTCAGGATCAATGGTCAGCTTTTAGGAAGGGATGTTGATTCAGGTGGTGTTTCAGGAAGCTGAAGATGCTGATGAGAAATGGCAACATTCTAAATACATGGCTACCCTGTTACATTGACCATCACATTAAAATGGGCAAACTCACATTCATACCATGGAGACAGTATTGAAAATCATATCCAGTAGTAGGCCACAGATACCTCTGGGGTCGCCAAAAAAGTCTTCTGCTAGCCTGAAGTAGGTGTTCATTCCACACCCTGGTGCTGCAGGTAATCAAGTAGTTATAGGTAAGGTAAGGACATAGCCCCAGAGGACCCATGCGGCTACTCTCTCATTGGACAGTGAGGACTCATGGTGAGTTTAACTTGAGGGTCACCAGGCCTCAGATGAGGGGTTAGGTAGAGAAGGCATGATCTTCATGGTAACCTCAACCTGAGGTAGTTATACCGATAAGATGAGTGATATTGAGGTAAAAACAGATCCACTATGAACTTAAAGAATGCCAGAACAATCTCAAAGAGCGACATAGCCAATTCCTGCTTTAATTCATATGTGCTTCTCTTGCTGCTAACTCTCAGTCAAAAGCAGTTTGCTAGACAAAAACAGAAATTAGCTTTTGAAAAGCTCAGCAGGTCTGGCAGCATCTGTGGAGAGAAAGCAGAGTAATTGTTTCGGGTCCAGTGACCCAGTGTTCTGATGTCTTCCTGCCTTCCACACCACCTGTGACCCATCCTCACAGTGCTGTGCCTTCTCACATTCCCTTGGAAAGCCAATAGACTCTCCCTTATCCCAAATGGATGGTTCTTCACTGTTGGTGAAGTATCCGTTTCTTCATCACCCTTTTAGGGTTCCATTGTTCTCTATTTGATCATGTCTACAACTGATGCTCAGAATGCTTGATTGATTAAATCCGTGAGAGGAGAGGCCTCAGTGAAAAGTAAACAGATTGTCCAAAGAGCTAGAAGTCAAAGTTGAAGATTGGAGCAGACATTTTAAATCACTGTGTATAAAACCTGTTACACACATAGAAACCTTTGCATAGGTATAAAATATATGGCCACTATTCTCCAATATTTGCACAACGAAGACAGTTCAAAGTAAAATGGAACCAAAAACAAAACATATTTTTCTTCAAATTTGCTGTAAGTAGTGCCTCAGAACTCATCTGGAATTATAGGAGACTCCAGGGCAACATGAAATTTTCAACTTACTTGTATGATTTCTGTTGCAAGTTAACATCTTCAAGAATATTACATTTAGGACAATTTCCAATATTACCCATAGGTTTAGTTCCATCTGATTCTACTTCATGAACAGCAAACAGGAGATAAATTTCAGCCTGACGCAGTGACTGTTATTTCACTCTCTGGTAAGCTTCTCTGTTTCTTGATGCATTATTTTTACATAAACCTCTGCTTTACTTCAGTCACTTAAACACTTTTTACTATAGATCCCATTACATTTACAAGAACCATTGGCCTTTACGAAACAGAACATTTTCTAGCTCCAGGAGATTATTTATATCTGTCATGTTAGGCAATGGTTGTGTATTTAAACAAGTTCAGCCTGGTTTGCTCTGAATCATTTCCAGTTACTTTCAGTGCATTTTTCAACTCATCTGAAGTTGAGCGAACTGAACATGTGTAGCAGCTTTGCTGCTGTTTTGTCTCAAGCTGCCTGGAGAATTAAGCTTATTAAAATAAAGGAATGGAAGAGGAAGTAATCTGATTCAGATTTGTTTCTTGTGTGATTCAGTGCACATCAAACTGATCAGTTAGACAACTTTTTTTGGCTAATAAATGGGAGATTCTCCTACCAAAAACAGCACTGATTTGATTTCATATATTGGAGACAGAAGCATTCTAAAATCAGTGAAAACTGAGCCATTTTAAGTGAAGAATGTTTTGATTTGCAAGCTCATTTTCTTCAAGTTGAGAGGGTGGAATCTTATACTGGTCTGAGTGGCGTTGGCAATGGCAAGATGTGTGGCAGAATCAGGTGACAAATGCAGCGAGGCCCACCTCAATGTCAAAAGCAACTTGTGCCATCTCTTGTGATTTTCACAAGAGACATGGTGAAATTCTTGGCCAGTTGATGGCCATTATTTATTGTTAAATGGTTCGTTAACAGCCCACCTGACCTCATCCCTTCAGCCCTTATTTTACCCAACTCACCAAAGATGCACAATCTCAGGAAAACTTGACCAGGATACCATTGTGAGAATCCAGTCGATTCAGTTCACCACTTGTTCCAAAGAATTTCCATGTTGTTAGCTGGCAGCAACCAGAAAATTTTATGTTTCTTCTCTATGCAGGAGAGATAAAAAGAGATTTTGGCGGAATTTCTTTGCAGATTATATGGTTCTCCTGTATTGTCCAAAAATAAGGCTGTTTCCATCTGCCCAGGGACCAGTCAAGAAGCTGTTAATGTGCTGAGTACTCTTGAACTAGTATAACTGATCCCGAAAGAAAAAAAAATCACATGGGTGGGCAAAATTGCCCTGAAAACACACAAACACAGACACAGACACATGGTGCCAATATGTCTAACATCCTCCCGAAGTGCTTGAATAATGCAACATTGTGGATACAACTGACAATGAGTTGCAAGAACACATTTTCAAAACTGCATCATCATCTCCAACAGTTTATATGGTTTAATACAGTACCTTTTCCTGTTTCTTTTCATCCACAGTCTGAAAGAAAGAGTCCTCACAATAAATAATGCAGGCTTCTAACCAATCAGACCTGGTCTGGAAGTTTCACAAACCAATCTTTTTATTCACTCAGATAACTTAATTCCCTTAAATGTTCTGAACAATCACCTTTAGTAGGAGATACTATGCTTAGTTCTGACCCCAGTCAGGTCTCCTTCAATTTGAACCAAACAGCTTTTGAACTAAATAAAAAATGCTTGTTTATCCTAGATTCTATGACAGATAATAGTTCAATGTTTTCTATCTTGTCGTGAAAATGCACAATGTAAATAAACTTCCATTTACATTCCAGGAGGCATTGCAGACCTGCTGTCTGACACATATTGGTTTTCAGTCATGATTTGGAAAGACTGATCTCATTAATTTCAAAAAATTACAAAAATAGACTAACACCCATATGCCACTAGTTTGAAATCCAAACTCTTCAAAAAAATTGTTTTATATATCATATAATTTTCATCTCACTGTCTTTCAAGGTACTGGATTAAAATCTCTCTCTTTTTTATTCACTTTTGGGACATGGGCACTACTGGCTAGTCAGCATTTATTGCTGTCCCTATTTGCAGTTGAAAAGGTGGTGGTGAGATTCCTCCTTGAACTGCTGCAGTCCTTGTAGCACTGTAGAGTGTATCTACAAAACATGGACTACAGTGGTTCAAGGAGGCAGTCCATCTCTACCTTCCAATGGAACCGCTTCTAAAAAGAATCAATTCACGAGATAGGAGCATCATCAGATGGGTCAGCGTTTATTGACCATCCCTAATTTCCCTTGAGAAGGTGGTGGTGAGCTGCCTTGTTGAATCGCTGTTGTCCATTTTGTGAAGGTTGAATCACAATGCCATTAGGGAGGGAGTTCCAGGAGTTTTACCCAATGACCCTGGTGGTAGGTGGTAATGTGCTCATGTATCTGCTGTTATTGCCCTTTTTGATGGTTGTGGGTTTGGATGGTTCTGCATAAGGAGCCTTGGTGAATTTTTGAAGTACATCTTATACATAGTACACACACTGCTGCTATTGACTGTCAGTAATGGAGGGAGGTAATGTTTGTATATGTGGTGGCAATACGTGGGCTGCTTTTTCCTGGATGTTGTCAAACTTCTTGAGTGTTGTTGGAGATGCACTCATCCAGGCAAGTTAAGACTATTCCATTATAGCCCTGACTTGTGCCTTGTAGATTGTAGACAAGCTTTAGGGAGTCAAGCGTTGAATCACTTGCTGTAGGATTTGCTGGCCTCATACATGCTCTTGCAGCCACAGTATAGATATACTCATCATATTCAGTCTCTGGTCAATGGTAACCCCCCAGGATGTTGATGGTGGGGAATTCAATGATGATATTGTTATTGAATGTCAAGAGGCAATGATTAGATTCTGTCTTGGTGGAGATGGTCATTGCCTATTTCTTGCCACCTCAATTTGCATGCCTGGATGTTATTCAGGTCTTGCTGCATTTGGACATGGACTGTTTCAGTATGTGAGGAGGCACAAAGGCGCTGAGCATTGTGGAATCATTGGCAAACATCCCCATTTCTGTCCTTATCATGATGAAAGGTCATTGATGATACAGTTGAAGATAGTTGGGCCTAGGCTACTATCCTGAGGAATTCATACAGTGACATCCTGGAGCTGAGATGATTAACTCCCAACAACCAGAACGATCTTTCTTTGTGCCAGGCATGTCTTCAACCAATGGAAAGTTTCCACCTTGATTCTTATTAACTCTAGTTTTGCTCAGGGTCCTTGATTCCACATTCAGTAGAATATAGCCCTGATGTCAAGGGACAGTTACTCTCAGCTCACCTCTGGAATCCAACTCTTTTTTTCTATGTTTAGATCAAGGGTTTTTTTTTCTTTATTCATTCATGGGATGAAGGCTTCACTGACCAGGCAGCATTTATTGCCCATCCCTAATTGCCCAGTAGCAGTTCAGGGTCAACAGCATTGCTGTGGGTCTGGAGTCACATGTAGGCCAGACCAGGTAAGGATGGCAGTTTCCTTCCCTGAAGGACATTAGTGAACCAGATGGGTTTTCCCAACAATCGACAATAGATTCACGGTCATCATTAGATTCTTAATTGCAAATATTTATTGAATGCAAATTCCACCATCTGCCATCACGGGATTTGAACCTGGGTCCCCAGGACATTATCTGGGTCTCTGGATTAACAGTCCAGCGATAATACCACTAGGCCATCGCCTCCCCTGAATGAGGTAGAATGAGGTCAAGTGCTGTGTGACCTTGGCCGAGTGTAAAAGGAGCATCGGTGAGCAAGCTGTTGATAAGTAAATGCTGCTTGATAGCACTGTTGATGACACCTATGGTCACTTTACCAATGATCAAGAGAAAAATGATAGAATGGTAATTTGCCGGGTTGGATTTGCCCTGCTTTTGGTGTAAAGGACATGCCGGGGCAATTTTCCAGATTGTCAGGTACATGTCAATGTTATAGACGTACTGTAACAGTTTAGCCAGAGGCACGGCATATTCTGGACCACACATCGTCAGTACTACAGCCAGAACATTGTCATTACTCGTAGCCTTTGCTACATCCAATCTCTGCAGCTATTTCTTCATATCATGTTGAGTGAATTGAATTGGATGAAGACTGGCATCTATGATGCTGGGGACCACTGGAGAAGGCTGAGATGGACCAGTCACTCAGCACATGTGGCTGAAGATTGTTGTAAATGCTTCAGCCTTTTCGTTTGCACTGATGTGTTGGGGAAATATATTAGGATTCCGGAGAAGTGATTGGATTTTAACTCCTCTTCTGTTCCACACCAGCTTTCTCAAGTTGGGATTTAAAAGCATTTTCAATGTCAGGATCAATCTAGACTATCATTTATGGGCCAAGTAGGCATTTCCAAATTTTCCTTTTCTAAATGACATCCAATTTCACAGTCATCAACACCATTGCTTTCTCCTTTTCTTCTCAGTCGCACTATGACGATCCATTGATTCACTCCCAGCAGTCTTTCCATCACTTGGCACCTCAGCAAGTTGTATATTGGTTTGATTTCTAGGAGTGCAGAAATTTGTTAAACTTCTATTGGCGGCATGATGGTTATGGGTGACACAGTGGTTAGCACTGCTGGGTCTCAGTGCCAGGGACCTAGGTTCAATTTCAGCCTTGGGTAACTGTCTGTATGGAGATTGTACATTCTCCTTATATCTGTGTGGGCTTCCACTGGGTTCTCCGGCCCCATAGCAAGCAGGAATGTGCAGGTTACGTAGATTAACCATGATAAATTGAGGATAGGGTAGGGGGGCTGGATCTGGTTGGGATGCTCTTTGGAGGGTTGGTACAGACTCAGTGGATTGAATGGTCTCTTTCCACACTGTAGGAATTCTATAATTCTTTTCAGTCAACTGTTTTAGCCAGGGAGGCACTTGTGCTGCCTGTTTCACCTGATCTATTGGGGATAGGGATGGGGATGTTTATGAAGACTCCTTCAGTGAGTTGTTTAATTGCCCACCACAATTCACAACAGGGTGTTGCAGGATCACAGAGTTTAGATCCAATCCATTGGGTGCAGAATCACTTAGCTCTATCTATCACTTGCTGCTTAAGCTGTTTGACGTGCAATTAGTCCTGTTTTGCATCTTTGACAGGTAGACACTCCACTTTCAGGTATGCCTGATGTGTTCCTGGAATGCCCTCCTGTACTCTCATTGAACCAGAGTTAATTTCTTGGTTTGAAGGTAAATGGTAGAGTGAAGGATATTTCAGGCTGCAGATTGTTTTTGAGTACGATTCTGCTGCTGCTAATGGTCAACAGTGCCTCATGTATGCCTAATCACGAGCTGCTAGATTTTTCGAAGATTTTTTTTTCCATTTAGCATCATGATAGTGTCACACATCATGATATATCCGAATATTTATCCCTTGGTAAATATCACTAAAACAGATCTTGTCATTATCATATAACGATGTGTGAGAACCTGCCATACCCAGATTGGCTGCTGGTTTTCCTATGTTACAATGTTGGTCCAGGATATCTGATGGACAGAGAGCTGTTGGAACAGCACAGACTGAAGTTGCCCTTTGGAACTATGCACAATCCCTGGTACAGCTGAATCCATGAGAATTGCCCGAGAAATGGAATTTTCCAAAGTTCAATTCTTCTGTGTCTGGAACTCTCTGAAAGAGTCCATTAAAGTTAGAGAAATTGGAAGATTATGACTAATAGTTACCTGGGGAAAGTTACAGGATTAAAAATCTAATGTAAGTCCTGGATAACTGTTAAACCGGATTGCTGATTCACTGTTAACCTTCTCAACTGCACTTTCCCCAACTGCTTAAAACTCAAGACCCATGCCCCTTCAGAATCTCTCCTGACCTGATCTGACTCGATTCCATTTCCCCTGAAAGGGGCGGGGAATCACATGCAATAATAATTTTTGAAAGGGAGCTGGATAAGTGATTGAAGTAGAGAAATTTGCGGGAAAGACCAAAGGTATGGATCTATTTCAAGAGCTCTCTCAAAGAGCGAGCAAAGGCATTATGAGATAGGTCTCATGGGATGTTGCATCACTGGCTAGTCAGCGTTTATTGCTCATCCTTATTTGTCCTTGAGAAGATGTTAGTGATCTGCCTTCTTGAACCACTGCAGTCCAAGTGCTGTAAGTATACCCATAATGCTATTAGGGAGGGCGTTCCAGGATTTTGATTCAACAACAATGAAGGAACAGCAATATATTCCAAGTCAGTATGATGAGTGGCTTGGAGGGAAATGATTGTGGGAACGATTACCATTTGATTACAGCAGTTTAACATCACATAAGTAGTGTGTGGAATTTGGGTGGCAAATGAAGACGAGCTCTTGAATGAATAACTTTGTCCTTTTGGGATGTCCTGAGGTTGTAAAAGGCATTACTCAAAAGCACATCCTTCATACCTTCCTTTCAGTTTTTCTCTTTCCTTCCTTCTCCCTTCCTTCCTTTCCTTCTCCCTGGCTCTCTTTATTTCTGAAAAGCCATGAGAGAAATTCATGAGATGCATTGTGGAGTAGCAACCATTACAGCTGGGGATATATAAACGGTATTTCATGCTGTTTGGAAGTTGCCCTTCCAAACTGCAGCCAAGGACTTAGTTACCATGTGATGAAGGCCACGTGAGTTTCATAAGAGCCACAGGAGCAGACACTCATACAACTGTGAATCTGTATACCAGCAGGGATCAACATTGTTAGAAGAGGAATGGAGAACATTATGGAGATAGAACATAGAACATTACAGCGCAGTACAGGCCCTTCGGCCCTCGATGTTGCGCCGACCTGTGAAACCAATCTGAAGCCCATCTAACCTAAACTATTCCATTATCATCCATATGTTTATCCAATGACCATTTAAATGCCCTTAAAGTTGGCGAGTCTACTACTTTTGCAGGCAGGGCATTCCACGCCCTTACTACTCTCTGAGTAAAGAACCTACCTCTGACATCTGTCCTATATCTATCACCCCTCAATTTAAAGCTATGTCCCCTCGTGCTAGCCATCACCATCCGAGGAAAAAGGCTCCTGCTGTTCACCCTATCTAATCCTCTGATCATGTTGTATGTCTCAATTAAGTCACTTCTTAACGTTCTTCTCTCTAATGAAAACAGCCTCAAGTCCGTCAGCCTTTCCTCATAAGACCTTCCCTCCATACCAGGCAACATCCTGGTAAATCTCCTCTGCACCCTTTCCAATGCTTCCACATCCTTCCTATAATGCGGTGACCAGAACTGTACGCAATACTCCAAGTGCGGCCGCACCAGAGTTTTGTACAGCTGCAACATGACCTCATGGCTCCGAAACTCAATTCCTCTACCAATAAAACCTAACACACCGTACACCTTCTTAACAACCCTATCAACCTGGGTGGCAACTTTCAGTGATCTGTGCACATGGACACCGAGATCTCTCTGCTCATCAAATGAGTAAACAAGCTACGCAGGAAGCCCTTTCTTACTCAGAAAAATGAAACTGACAATTATATTTAACGAGGCAATTTTACTTACCATGAAATTATAACCTGTTTTCCCAGAACACCTATGTTTTTTTTCCATTTAACTACATTAAACAACACATTCATTAGGCAAGTCATTAAGTGCATTTTGAAATCTTTTGATTGATGGCCATTAGTCAACATATATTTAATAATGGACCATGCAATGAAACACAATATTAAAGGAAGCTATTCCTATAAAAATGAGTCAGATTTATCCCAAGTATTAAACTAAAAGAAACAATTAAACACAAATGTGTTGCAAGTGCTGCATTTGGAGCCCTCAATTTGCAATATGTCAAAGAATAGAATTTAGATTAATGTTTGGGGTGGGAACATAGTTGGAAATAGAACAATTTGACCACATGATGCACTTCGAAGTCTTCGAACATTGTCTGCTGGCATTCTTTAATGTTGGGGTTTGTCAATTTTAAGAAGTTATTTGAGAGGTGCAGCTGCACTGGAATTTTATTTTGAGTTTCAAAATGCTTATCTAAATATGTAACCATTCTATGATTCTATGATTTACAACAAAATGTCATTGTCATTCATGAGTTGCAACTATTACTGATTCTTGTATCGGGTATTGCATCTGAAATGGTTACTGTTGGAATCTGCATGACGGTCCATGATCCTAATTGGGTCAGACATGTGGTCTCATTGTCTTCATAAATATGTTCAATCAAATATTGTGACTTACACCTTTTGCTCTCATGCAATAAACTACATCTTGTTAATATAGATTGGTCTTCTTGTTAAGGTGCACTAGATTCATCTTCTACAATGTCAACTAAACACGGCCTAAGACCCAGTATGGAAAGGAGGACCAGGGCTCTTGTGACATAATGGTAGTGTCTCCATGTGATGTAGACCGTGTGATTTATAAATATTTTTCATGTAATTTGTGTTACATTTGGATTTTTGGATTAGTGTCATTGGGGTTTTCTGTGTGTTACAGAATCACAGATGTGTTATGGCACAGAAGGAGGCCATTTGGCTAGGCACGTCTGTATTGGTTCTTCAAACGTTCATCATTACCTGGTGCCAATTTCCTGCACTATCCCCATAATCTACCCAAATAATCATCCGCTGCCCTTTGAATGTCTCAATTTAACTTGCCTCCACCACATTTCTGGTAGTGCGTTCCATTTCCTAACAACATGCTGTGTGAAAACATGTTTTCCCTCCACATCACATTTGCCCCTTTTGGAAATGACCTTATATCTACGCCATCTAGTTCTTATTCCTTTTAAAGCCAGAACAGTCGCTCCCTATTCACTCTGTTCAGCCTGCCCATGATTTTATAAATGCTTATAAGATCTCCTCTTGGCCTTCTTCACTCCAAGGAGAACAGTCCCAATTTCGTCAATCTCTCCACATAACTGGAGTTCCGCATCCCTGTAACCATTTTTGTAAAGTGCTTCTCTGCTCTTTCCAATGTACTCACATCCTTCCTATAACGTGATGTGCACAATTAAATACAATACTCCAGTTGAGGTCTAATAAGTGTCTAATACAAGTTCAACATTACTTCCACGCTTTTGTGTTCAATGCCTCTGATAATAAAGTCAAGAATACTATATGCTTGATTAACTGTTCTCTCCATCTATCCTGCCTGAAGCAAATAATATTTAATTTGAGAGTTTTTCTGTAGCAATTGTGATTTTTCTTTAAAAACAGTTTGTGAGGGATAGTTTTATTTACCTTAGGAGGGCTTATGACATTTTAAGGTAAACAATTGTGTGTCGAGGTTTCTGTTAGAAGCTTGTTATTTTGCTGTAATTTTAGAGGAAACACACAAAGCTTAGAGAGAGACCTTTTCAGTTTTACTTCCAGTTTTGGGCTGTTATACAGAAGTTTTTCATGTGTAAAGTTGATTCTGAGAAAGGGAGAAGATAATTAGATTCATTAACACCAGATTAAGTAAGGAGGTAGTGATAGTCCCATACCATATGTACCAAAACAAAGCAAAACTAATTCCCATACCATAAGTGTTTGGATAAAGCCCTGAAGAGATTATTGGATGCTGAGAATGTTTAGGGTCAGGTGTATGATAGCATCACAAAGAAGCCATCAGATTTTCCCATCAGCTTGGGAACTGCCCAATTAAACCCATTGAGGTGTTAAAGAAAGAGATTGTCTGGTGTGAATAGTTTAGAAAGTGCTTTTGGGTACTTTACAGGATTCCTTTAGGATCTGTAAACAAATATTTTGGGGATTAATGGGATTATATTTCTCTGTGTGTTTCAAAACCTTAAATTAGTGTCATAAATAAATGGCCTTGTTTATTCTATTTTTGTCCTAATTTTGATTGATCAATATACTTCTGTTTTAAAGTTGAAATCAAATCTACAATGTTGTATGCTATGTTTCAGCGAGAGGCCAATTTTTTTAAAACCAAAACAATACATAACATGATCTATAGGCAAGATTTCAGTCTGGGATCTAATTTGTCCAGTAGTAATATCATGTGGGATGTAACACCAACTGAACACCTACATCTGGGCTAGAAGTTGTGGGTTCAACTCTCACTTGCACTGCAGGTCTGTTGTAACATTTCTGAACAGGTTGATTTAAAATAATTAGAAAGGAGGACATGCTTATTTATTTAAAAGAGTAGAAAGGAGGACTGTGGCAGCACTGTTCTCTAACCATTAACTTGGTTCCGCAGACATGCATTACTAAAAAAACTGACATTTATTGTCCATTTGTTGTGAGAAGCAAGTTGTGGTAATTTTTCTTAGACCTCTTTGTCCAGTACATTTCCGCAGGAGTTCCTTAGGGGAGTGTCCTTGACACAACCATCTTCAGATGCTTCATCAATGGCCTTCTCTCCATAACAAAGTCAGAAGTTGGGATATTCACTGATGATTGCACAATGTTCAACACCGTTCACGGCTCTTCAGATGCTGAAGCAGTTCATATTCCAATACAAGGAAAATGGACAAAATCCAGGCTTCCAAAGAGAAGTTACAAGTCATATTCACACCACACAAATGCTAGACAATAACCATTTCCAACAGGAGAGAATCTAATCATTGGCCTTAACATTCAATAGCATCAACATCACTGAATTCCCCACTATCAATACTCTGGGTGTTCCCATTGACCAGAAACTGAACTGAACTAGCCATATAAATACCACGGCTATAAGAACAGGTCAAAGACTAGGATGCCTCCAGCAAATAATTCATCTCATGTTGCTTGAAAGCGTATCCACAAGGGACAAGGTAGGAATGAGAACGAATATTCCCCACTTGCTTCAAAAACATTAAGCTTGACACCATCAGGGCAAAGCAGCCCACTTGATAGGCACCACATCCACAAACATTCTCCCTAAGAGCACTGAGGTTCTAGCTACATGAATTGGACTACAGCAGTTCAAGAAGGCAACTCATTGCCTCCTTCTCAAGGGCAACAAGTATTAGCCCTGTCAGCAATAGCCACATACCATGAATGAATTAAAAGAAACACTGGAAGGGGGATCTTATAGGATCCCCTAGCAAGACCCTAAACATTCTCAGCATCCAATAATCTCTTCAGGGCTTTATCCAAACACTAATGGTATGGGAATTAGTTTTGCTTTGTTTTGGTACATATGCTATGGGACTATCACTACCTCCTTACTTAATCTAGTGTTAATGAATCTAATTATCTTCTCCCTTTCTCAGAATTGACTTTACACATGAAAAACTTCTGCACAACAGCCCACAACTGAAAGTAAAACTGAACTATGTGGAGTGTGACAGGAAATCTGGAAGAATCATGTGAGAAGTCAGGTGAGGCCTTGCTCATTGCCAGGAACAACTTGGTTTTTTTTTTCCAGTACCATTCCAAACATCGAGATGAGATTCTTGCTAGGGAATGGTAGGAAGCTTGTTAATGGGGATGAGTGCCTCATCGACTGCAAATCTGACCTCATTCATTAACAGCTCCATACCCTATTAGATATCAGCAATTCCTAACATGAAAATCAGCGTGGTTACCTGCCTGACTTAAGCTTGCTTATCTGCGCTGCTATTTTGGACATCAGCAGCAATATCTCAGAGTATGCTCCAGGTACCTGAGACACTCAACGCCCAATAACTGGCAGCTACCAGCCTCTCTGGACTCTCATGGCACATTCCTGATCCCCTCACAGGAAACTTCCACACTTTAAAGCTGCACTTTGAAGTACACCAGCAACTAAGACTGAAAGGCTGCTGCAAGAACACTTTATGCAGTGGTACAGGAACCCTGTTAACAGATTGCACTGCATCTCAAAGCTGTTTACTTGCTCTTTTCACGCTCACTCAGAGACAGAATCCCCACAGTGTGGAAACAGGCCGTTCAGCCCAACTAGTCCACACCAAACCTCCAAAGAGCATCCAACCCAGAACTATCCTGCTACACTATCCCTGCAACCCTGCATTTGCCATGGCTAATGCACTTAAGCTACACATCCCTGAACACTATGGGCAATTTAGCATAGCCAATCCACCTAACCTGCACATCTTTTGGACTATGGGAGGAAACCGGAGCATCTGGTGAAAACCCACATAGACGCGGGGAGAATGTGCCAACTCCAAACAGAGAGTCGCCCAAGGTTGGAATCAAACTCGGGTCCCTGGCGCTGTGAGGCAGCAGTGCTAACCACTGAGCCACCGTGCTGCACACCTTGAGTTTACCTGGCTATCACCACATCCCTACCTTTCTTGCTTTATCTTTTAGCATTTTTCTCCCCTCAGCCGGAGATAACAGACTCACGGTTCTTTTGATATGCCTGGCCTTTAGCACAGACACACAGCCAGGAAGCTTGTCATGATGTCAGCAGTCCACAGCCAAGTCAAGGAGGCAGCCTTTAATCAGGAGGTTTTTGGGACAACAGATCTGATATTTGTCCAGAGGCTTGGTCACAGTCGATCATACATTCAGAACGGGCAGGTATAGGATCCTGGGTGGTACAGCTGTTAGAGCTGTTGTTGGTGGGAGAAGATTGGTGAGCTGTCCTGACGGAGTGAAAGGGCAGTGTAGAGGCCATGCAGGGTTTGGAGGGAGGGTGGGTGAGAGTGAGGGAGGGAAGATTTTGCATTAGGAGTAAGAGTGGTAGACTATGAACTTTGCTGGGGAGTGGGTGCAGCAGCAGAGATGAAATGACGAGGCAGAGAGAAGATAGTGATACTTACCCTGACTGAGCACAGAATGACACTGACCTACTTCTTTCACTTCTGGACATTTCTCCAAATGGCTGAGACCACGGTGGCCTGGTGGCAATTTTGGATCAGGCTCTCAGGGTCTGATGGTGTGGCATCTTCTTTCAGCCGTAGTGGGATGAGGATATACCTGCGCTGCACTATCCCATTCACAAGGACCTCGGCTGCTTTCCCACATAGCAGGGTGCTAATTTGCACTTATCTCCATGTCTTGGGAAAACATCACAGCAGTTCTGGACTCAGTGCTTGTTCCAGTGCACACTGACAAATTAAAAAAAGCTTGGATGCCAAAGATGCTGGTCTATTCTGGGAAATCCCAGCAGTGACTAGTTCTTCCAGGTACAGCGAGTGGTAGAATCCAGCTAGAATCGGACAGGAAAGGGCCATAGATATATGGTAGGATATTAACGGGGCAATTTCGAAACAATTTTGGGAGAAATGCGCAGGGGCTCAAGGAGAGAAGCTCTCCATGAAACTCGGCAGGATCGATTCAGAAACAACAAACTGTGGAGCTGGGGGAACACAGCAGGCCAGGTAGGATCAGAGGAACAGGAAAGCTGACGTTTCGGGTTGGGACCCTTCTTCAGAAAAAAGTGTGAGGTCCTATGGTGTTGGTTGGCTAGGATTGATTCAGCCCTGGGTTTCAGTTAACAGTCCACCACTGCGGAATGAGATTGGAGATTGGAAGCTGGAGGTAAGGATGGCAAATTTCTCATCTCAACCAACATTAGTAAATCAAACAGGGTTATGTAAGAGCCTGACAACTTAATATTTATGGACTATTCTCATAACTACATTCACAAATAGCCATGACAGAAATTTGAGCTCATGTTAATACAAACTGCAAGATTTCTGTTCCAGTTACATGATAACTATGACTATGGGAAAAAGGGCCTTCAATATATAAGCAATATATGATGCAGCTCATCCATATTAGGTTTTGCTTTCCTGCAAAATTATTTCGCTAAAATAAAGCACTAACTACTAAAACATTGTCAACACGATATGGCATTCAGCCTAATATAAAAGCCACAAAGCATGGTAAAAAGAACATTCTAGTTCAGTCTCAAATGCATCCTATCAGCCCATGTTTCTATAATCGGAGAACAATGGAATTAGAGGTGCAACACCACTTTGCTTGGGTCCACTGCCCTCCAATGTAGTTCTTATATTTTCATAACCTCAGAGAGTGATTTTTTTTTCTCTCGTCTTTGGACAAATGTGCCTTGAGACATTTGCATATAGTTAAGTTGCTATATTTTGTTGAACACAGAAGAGAAAAACATTTCTGATAAGGTTTGGATTCATCCTTCAACCCAATACTTAAACACGTAATTAACTACACTACTCACTCTTTTGTTACGATGTAATGACAACATATGGGTTGGTAATAAGAGGTTCAAAACAATAACAGAAGAACTGGAGTAGAAACAAGGAGAAATTTCTTCATCCAGAAGGTGGTTAAGGTCTGGCACACCACCTGAGAGGGTGATCAAAAGGTGATTGGGCATTGAAGATGAGTACTTTTCAGACTTATGGAAAACTGCAGAGTCGTCAGTGTAAATTTAGTTGCTGCTTTGGAGATTAAGCACAGATATAAACAGCCAGATGCCTTCCTTCTGTGCTGTAAGATTCAGTGGACGGGTTTGGTGGTTCAGGGGCACTTAATTGGGTGGACAGTGAAGGATGGGGACCCATTGCCTTCCTGCTTCCATCCAACTATTGCCCATTTAATTGTCTCATCCTGATGATCCACAGCAACTCTCTATACAGGGAGCATGACAAACAAACCTAAAGAGAGGGGATGGGGGGCAGGGATGGTAGTTTCTTGTGTGGTCCTATGGTGTTGGTTGGCTAGGATGCCTCTTTTAAAGGTACACATTGCCTAGTGGAAGAAGCCAGTATTGGGAATGGAGTAGCAGCTTGAGAGCTAACCACTCTCCTTTCCTCCCTCCATCATACCCACCTCTCGACCACCCAAACTGCCATTACCCTGCAAACACTCATCAAAGAAATGAAAATGGACAGAGAACCTGGCATCAACCTAGGCAACAGAAAAAACATTGGCAAAAAGAGCCTGTTGACCCTGCAGAGTCCTCCTTACTAACATCTGGGGGTTACTGCCAAAATTGGGAGAGCTTTCTCACAGAGCGGTCAAGCAACAGTCTGACACAGTCATACTCATGAAATCATATATTATAGGCAATGTCCCAGACACCACCATCATCATCCCTGAAATGTCCTGTCCTAATGGCAGAATAAACCCAGAAGAGGTGCTGGCACAGTAGTATACAGTCAGGAGGGAGTTGCCCCAGGAGTTCTCAGCATTGACTCTGAACCCAATGAAGTCTCATTGCTCCATGTTAAACATGGACAAGGAAATCTGCTGGTTACCATTTACCGTTCTCCCTCGGCTGAGGAATCAGTTCTCTTCCATGTTGAACAACAAATGGAGGAAGCACTAAAGTTGGCAAGGGCACAAAAAGTACTCTGGGTACAGGATTTCAATGCCCACCATGAAGACTGACTCAGCAGAAGCACTATTGATTGAGCTTTTCAGGTCGTAACGGACACAATTGCCAGATAGGGTCTGTGGCAGGTGGTAAGGGAACAAACAAGAAAATCATACTTGAACTCATCCTTACCAACCTGCCAGCTGCAGATGCACCTATCCATGATGGTATTGGTAAGAGTGACCACCCCACAAACCTTGTGGAGATCAAGTCCTGCCTTCACATTGAGCATACCCTCCATCATATTTTGTGGTGCTATCACCATGCTAAATGGGTCAGACTTCAAACAGATCTGGCAACTCAAGACTGGGCACCCATGAGATGCTGTGGACAGTCAACAGCAGCAGAATTGTACTCCAGCACAGTCTGCAATCTCATGGCCTGTCATATCCCCTACTCAACCATTAACAGCAAGCCAGGGGATCAACCCTGGTTAAATGGAAAGTGCAGCAGAGCATGCCAGGAGTAGTACCAGGCATACCTGAAAATGGGGTGTCAGCCTAGATATTCAATGGTTACCATCACTGAGTCCCTCACTATCAACATTCTGGGTGCCAACATTGACTAAAATCTCAACTGGAATCACCACACAAACACAGTGGCTACAAGAGTAGGTCAGAGCTAGGAATACTGTGCCAAGTAACTCATCTCCTGTTTCGCCAAAGTTTGTCCATCATCTACAAAGGCACAAGCCAGGAGTCTGATGGAATATTCCTTACTTGCCTGGATGAGTGTAGCTCCAACAACACTGAAGAAGCTTGACAACATCCAGGACAGATCAGTCCACTTGATTGGTACCACATCCACAAACATCAATGTCCAAAAGATGCACTGCAGAAATTCACCAAAGGTCCTTTTTTTTTTTCCTTTATTCATTCATGTGATGAGGGCATCACTGGCCAGGCAGCATTTATTGCCCATCCCTAATTGCCGGGAGAGCTGTGGGTCTGGAGTCACATGTAGGCCAGACCAGGTAAGGATGGCAGTTTCCTTCCCTAAAGGATATTAGTGAACCCGATGGGCTTTTCCCTGACAATCGATTATTATTATTAGATTCTTAATTCCAGATATTTTACTGAATTCAATTTCCACCAGCTGCTGTGGTGGGATTTGAACCCAGGTCCCCAGAACATTATCTGGGTCTCTGGATTAATAGTCCAGTGATAATGCCACTAGGCCATCGCCTCCCCAATAAACATCCTTAGACAGCACCAAACCCACAACCACTTCCATCTAGAAGGACAAGGGAGATACATGGGAACGCCAACACCTTCAAGTTACCATCCAACTTACTCATCATACTGACTTGGAAATATATCACCTTTCCTTCATTGTTGCTGGGTCAATTTCCTGGAATTTTCTCCCCTCCACAAAATTGCATCCAACATGAAATTGTGTTTAAATGTAATGGGACAGACATAGTGCTACAACATTGTAGCCCCATTCTCTGACTCATGTTCTGTGAAGATGCAGCTCCCTACTGGGAGTACGTGTGAGTTCAACTTTGTACATTTATGTTTTCCATCCAGTTTAGCTTTCTGATTGTTTAAACTTCCCATGTGAAGTTTGTAACTTCTAAAATGCAAGTATAAAAATAACAATAGGGGCATCATATACTTCCCTAACTTACAGTTTGGTCCAAATGCTATTCTTGACAATTAATTTATATAAAACTATATCAGTCATTTATTGGCCCAATCTTAACCCATTCAAAACCAATCCACTTGAAAAAAGTTAAATTGGATCCTCACATTTAAACTTCTTCAGGCTGCTAACAATGGTATTTCCTTCAGTTAAGGAACTACAGGAAGTGGTGAATCTTCCTTCAGTTCTGTTTTATATTCTTTTCTCCTCATTTTTATTTCTGCCACTCCTTCTCCATAGAATAGAATCATAGGCTGGGTGGGCTCAGGGTAATGGGTGTCAATTGGCTCATTAATGACATCATCAATTGACATCCTGCTGCCAAAAGGTGGGAATCCCATGTCAGCGCTTACACTCTCTGTCTTAATTGGAGGCTGATGCATGATTAAGGGGGCACAACCGTCATATTCCGGCCATAACAGGCTGCATTTAACTCAGCCCATAGAATCTTACAGCAAAGCAGGAGGCCATTCGCCCACCATGTGTGCACCAGATCTTTAAAAGAGCCATCTAATTTATTCCACTTTCCTGTTCTTTCTTCACAGCCCGACATTTTCTTCCATATTCAGAGATCTCTACATGCCCCTTTAGAAGTTATTGCAGCTTCTGTTTCCACTATCCTTGCATGCAGTGCCTTCTCACTTACAACTCATGACAGAGAAAAGATGTCTCTACATCTCCCCGTTTGGTTTTTTTTTTGCCAGCCATCTTAAATCTATACCTTCTAGTTTTTTACCCTCCTGCCCAGTGAAATATTTTCATCCTATTGTATCCATAGGGACACGGGGAAATCGGTACATGGGCTGACATAACTGTTGAGTTGGACATTTTTCAAGCATTCTTTTGGGCACTGGGCATTGGGCATTGGTCCTCAAAAGTGAAACTTGCCTCAACTACGCCCAGAAAACTGGTGCAATGGGGTCCAATTTGTACCACATAGCCAATCCAGATCATTTTCAAGATGGTAACCTTACAGTTCCATAGGCAGATAAGGGTGAGCAAAACATTCTTCACATTTGCTTTTAATAACGCAAATTTTAAAAGAAACTTCAACTGTAAAACCCCGGAATTTGTATAAATGGAATACATCCTGAAAGCAGAAAAGATGGATCCTTATTATTCTACTGAGGAAACAATTAACTTGCTCACAGGAATAAATATAAAATTTCATGATCTCCACAGCATATTCTCTATCTTTATATAATGTGTGGCCAATAAATGCACTGAATAAATGACTGTTATCTCCCTTCAGATAGAGTATAGAATTGACTGAGCTTACTAAGTGAGATGGTATCTATACCGGAACTACTACAGTTCATAACAGCATCAATTTTTAGCAGCTGCACACGCTTCATGAGGCCTCTGTTCTCTCCATGTATAAAGGGTTCGACTGTAAATCTTCCTATATTTAGCTGGTCTGTGGCATCACAACTACACTTACAGCATGTTCCCCACAATTAGTTATCTCGCTCAGTGCAGCAGTTAAGGACTATTTTTGAAACGGCATTCAATATTTTGACAGACGGAAGTACATAAATTCAGGCTAAACTATCTCCCAGCCGAAGTAATGACCACTTGGCTTTGCATGTTAAATAGTTCATCTTTCTTTGGAGGATATATGTAACCAATTATTCACTTAAGTGTAAAGGGAACATATAGGTCCTGAATTCAAAAGGTCAATTAGGAAGGTTTTAAATGTTTCTTATACATGTACTGTACAAAATTAGCTTCCAATTCTCTTGTGCCTTAAACATAAATCATCCCAAAGACTGTATTTCTAATACAGAATGATGCCGAGGAGTCATATAAGGACATAATAGACTAAACATTTGGTCTTCAGGGCAGTTAGGGACTGACAATAAATGTTAGCCCAGCTAGCAATGCCCACATCCCATGTCCCATGAGTGAATAAAAAAGCAGGTATAATGGAGTGCCTCAAAGGAGAGAGTGAAATAGTTAGGCGGATAGGTTTAGGGAAGAAATGCAAGAGTTTAAGGCCTGGAATATCCTCTTTAAAGCAAAGCAAAATTAATTAATATACACTTAGCAGGGACCAAACACACACCAGAGAATACATGGTTTATTCCACAGTCACTAAGGTCTTTATAATCCAAAACCCAGGAGTGAAATGATCAGAGAGTTCACACTAGCCTCTACTTTCTAAGATTTCTTTCTGTAATGCGATGGTGAAATTGTTCTGAAAAAATGCCAGTGGGCTTTTGCTTTGATAGCGACATTGAAAACCATGAGGGGTTTTGATGAGTAATAAAGAAGAACTGTTTCAGCGGCAGAAGAATTAGTAATCAGAGGAGACAGACTTAGGGTGACTGGCAAATGAACCAGAGGAAACAATTTTTTTTTATACAGTGAGTCGTAGCGATCTCATATGCAGTGTTTGCACAAATGCAAAAGAAAATGTGAAAATTATGAGCAGGAATAGGCTATTCAGTCCCTCAAGCCTGCTCTGCTATTCAATAAAATCATGGTTGACCTCTTTGTGTTTCAAATCCCACGTTCCCATCTACCCCATAGCCTTTAAGTTGCTTGCCTAACAAGAAATCTATTTCCACTTTAAAATTATTCAATGACCCCACCTCCACTTGTCTTTTGAGGCAGAGAGTTCAAACTCACACAGAACTCTGATAGGAAGGACATTTTTCTCATCTTCATCCTAGAAGTATGACCCCTAATTTTAAAACAGAGCCGTATTAGTTCTGGACTGAGCTACAATTGGAAACATACCTTCTACGTCCACCCTGTCAAGACCTGTCCAAGATCTTAAATCTATTTCAATCAAGTCACTACTCACTTTTCTAAATTCCAGTGGAAATGAGTCTAACCTGCCCAACATTTCTCACAAGACAATCCATTCACTCTAGGCATGGATTGTGAAAGAAAATTCAATAGAAACTTTCAAAAGGGAATTGGTTAAGTACTTGAAGGGGGACAAAATGTAAAGCTTTGGGACAGAGCAGCAGTGTGGGACTATTTAGATAGCTTTATCATAAGAGACAGCACAGGAACATGGGCTGAATGGCCTTCTTTTGTGCTATTCAATTCAATGGTTTCTATGCCGCTGTCCTTGTGTTGATGGTGTTCGGGAGAAAATTTCACCATTTTACTGAATTAAGTTGTAAAGATGATGTGAAGTAAGTCTTAACTTTTGTATGGTGAGCTTTGCGAAAGGCTCTCAATTGCCCTAGAAATAGTCTAACGCCAACCATTCTGGAGGTGAGGGACAGTGATTCCAGACTGCTGTATCCTAGATGTTTGTGTCTAATTTCTTGTTGGCTAGGTGGTGAGTTTTCCATCATTCAATATTTATGACCTGAACTTGTATTCACCATGTTGTTATGGCTGGTCTGAATATTACTGGTGAAACTATCATCCACCCACCCAGATAGTGAAAGTGATGGACTCAGTGACAGTTTTACCTTTGAAGCTGAGAATGAGGAGTTTGGTTGCAACTCTTCCCAATCAAGATGATAAGTGGACATGTTGAGCATGAAATATATTTACCGCTTCCCAGCTCACACTGGAATGTTGCCCAGGGTCTGCTGTAGATTGCCATGAGTTGAGGTATCAAACTGAATTTAAAGAAAATAGAATATAATCTTTATATAATTGAAAAAAAAACTTTACAGAAGTATTTGGCGAGATTCTGTATGCTGCTTTGAAAGCACAAGGCGTGACATAAATTTTGTCACTGCACAGCATGTATCATCATGATAAAATGGATACAAGTCACTCCCTCAACCAAACAAAAATGAAAAAATTATCAAATGCTTTTTCTAAATTGAGGTAGTACCACTTTAAATTTGGCATAGGCTGTTTGGAAAGAGATAAAGATATTTAAATAAATGGAATTATGGTAAAACTGAGAGAATCAATGTCATTTCCAAACAATAAAAAAAACCACCAGGTGTGGTCACAAGCTGACAAGTGCACACAGAGGATGGGAATGAATTCTCTTGCACAGAAAACTAACTACTGTTGGATCTCAGTCTCCTCATGGACAGTGACAGGAACAATGGAAAACCAAAAGAAAGTGCTGAAATTTTCAGTTGGTTGGCAAATAAATTGCGATATGTATCACCGCATCCAGGAAATGCGGCCGATTGATTCGCCTCAGGGTAAATCCAAAATGGCCCGTTGCCATTTTCATACGTGAACGTTCTTGTTTTTATAAAACCCAGTTGCGAGCAAATGGGGGTAAACAGAAGACTGTCAACGGATGTACAGCTAATTGAGGCGAGACCTGGGGTTACCTCCTGTAGTTTGTGAGATCTATAAAGCACCATCAGCCAGTTTAGAGCGAGTTGCCTAAAAGCCGATAATGTTCCCCAATGATTCCTGCCATTTTGGGTGTGCAGGCATCTATTTACAGGCAGGTTTGGGCATGCAGACAGCTTGTGTTTATGACTTTAACAGCTTACAAAGGAAATAAGCTGTCATTTCTTCCTTGGGTGTGTAAAACCAGTTACACTGGTACGTCATGTCATAAGAGAGCCAAGGTTCAGCATTCTCAGCAAATTAATGGCATATCCATATTTTCTGCTTTAGGCTTGGCAACTGAATATTTGAAAGAGAGAGAGAGATAGAGAGATAGTTAAAGAGAGAGACAGAGGGTGAGAGAGAAACAGACAGACAGAAAAGAAGTACATGGTGAATGCCCAGAGTCTGAATTTGCTGTCTCAATATTTTAGGGCCCTGATCACTTACGACTTACAAGGTCAAATGTCAAAAGGGCATAGCAAAATAATTCATCAACATCCGCAGTATCAGGAAAATTCTTAAAAAATATATCAGGGGATCAAAAAAGGCACACTGCAGCGCAACATTAAAGTGAATATAAATATCTTGGAAAATTAAAAAAAAGGATATTGTTACACACGATTAAAAATAATCATCAAAAATGAAAAAAAAATGACACTTTCAGCTTCATCCTTTCATCTCCTGAAGGCATGGACTCTGTAAGTTGTCACCTCAGTGTATTCAATGGCTCTTGAAGCACTAGACTCCTCCGCAGAGAATGTCAGTCCCAGCCCTGGGCAATTTTGACAGAGTATATATTGATACATGATAAAGTATGCTAGGAATCACTCTACTGCTAAAGGCTACTATAGTTTTAATATCATCATTTGAATTAACAAGCATTCTGCGGTGAAATAATGAGCTTTCATTATTCAGGACATCATCCTTACCCAGGGAACAGAGCAACCATTAGCGCTCAGAAAACTTAATGAAAATATTAAAAGAAATAGTTTTTTTTTGTAAAACTTTTTCTTTTAACTGGTACATTGAATAACCAGTGAATCAATAATAAATAACATTTGAGAAGATGGATTGGCCTGACGGAGAGCGAGGCAGCAATAGATGTTCCATATGCAGGTGTTACTGGGGGCACACCTGCATGGTAACACTGGCGGGAGTACTGATTACTCTAATCATTGCTTCACAAAGGCCTTTTTGCAATGTGGTACATCAGCAATCTCAGTTATTTCTACCTCTCAGATGGCAGGATGATAACCCTATCTTATTGAGGGAAGGGCTGGGAGGAGTCTGATGGGGGGGATGGCGGGAGAACAGAATACCTTGAAACGATCTTCTGTGCAGTCCTTACATGAACAGGCTACATTGTCAGTAAAGGCAATGAGCTCAGGGATAGCTGTGGACAGAGAACTCAGACTACTCAGATTTTCCCTTTGACTGTAGATAGTCAGCTCAGTAGCAAGGATTCAACAAACTCACTTCCACACTTAAAATTAGTGGAATATTCACCCCAGCTATCTGAAATCTTTGAAAATTCCAACATATTTCTTTGCTCTAATTGCAAGCACTAACCCCTGTGTTAAATCATGATATGAAAGCATTGAAGAAGGAAATATGAAAGCATTGAAGAAGGAAAGCAAAAAGAAAGAAATATAGTCTGATGAGCCAAGCCTACTTAAAAAAAAGTCTCCAAGAAATAATTCATTATTAAATTGATGAGTGTCAGTTAAAGTGAGGCTACGGCACTGCATCACCTCAAAATTTACACTTTCACTTCCAATCTCAGCTGCAATGACAGAGCAGCAACAATGAGGAGAGTGAAAATAGTGATAAGATTATCATATAGACTGCCCCACTCTGAGCTGAAAGCAAAATGTACATTGTGACTAACACAAATTTGATACAATGAATTTAGGTATAAATAACAAGTACTTTCCCCCATCAAATTCCCCCCTTTCTCTCTTGAAAATAATATCACCTGGCCTAGTGACCACAACTCATCTATGAAAGCAGATGAGGCTATTCACCTGTGGGGGCGTCACCAGTGTGGCCAACTCTTAAGGACGCTTTGACCATAGGATAAGGATAGTGGGGATGTTGGGGTTGCTGGTGACCTTGAAGATTGTGGGTGTTTACTTTATAACCAAGAATGGGGTTTCAATATGAGAAGGAGCATGTTGGGACTGGGATGATTTCTTGAGACTAAGGTAGCATGGAGGAGGTAGCAGGTAGAGGGCAGGTAGCGTGATTTAAAGTCAGTTAGAACTTACAACCTATCTTGTTGAGCTGAAACATTATCATCTCTCTCCTGACCAACTCACAATATTGCAACACCACTCAAATGACACAAACTCACCCTGGAATTTGCTAGGATCAGTGTCTCACAGGTTGTCCAAGATATGAGACATGGGAACCTCGTAACCATGAAATATGTAACCATCCCTTGAAATACAAAACTGTTAGTTACCTTAGGCTTTGCAACCAATTTAGATCTTGGCTTTAATCGATTCCCACACACTTTCCACTTTGACATAATAACAGAAACTTCAAGTTGATTTCTTTTCTCCTTCACCATCCAAGCTATGATTCATCAAAATCTGTGAGAAAAATTAAGAAATTAATTCACAAAGGTACTTTCTCCCCTGTTTATGTCTGTCAGGAAATTATGTAAACACTGCAATGCAACATATAAAATCCAGCCATGATATTGTGATTGCTGTACATTTATGAGTTTAAAAAAAGCTTGTTTGCAAAAGTGGGAAGGGGAGAATTGTTTAATGAGTCTCATTCACATGGGGGATAAACATAGGGTTTCATGTATCAATGTCTGAAGTACATTTTTTTGCTTTTGTATTGAAGCTAACACACTGCAATAAAGAAACTAACATTTACAGTGTAATATTAATGGCTAGTTTTAGATTCGGGAACTGATTTACCTGATCTCCTTTGTAAAACACAAGACACAATGAATAGTAAGGCAATTTTTTTTACCTTGAGAAAGGCTGCTTAACATAGCACTCATACGTAAGCCTTTGATGCAAACCTGTTATGCAAGTGAGGTCTAATAGCTTAGTAACCACATAACTGCAATATACACCACCATCTCCTTCAGCATGTTTCTTCAGGCAAGAAGGAGGATCCAACGGTTTCACCACATATTTACAGGAGATTGGCTGCTGCTGTGGATTAGCGCATTGCTATATTACCTCCAACTAGAAACTGTTTATCTGAAACAAGTCTTAACAGTCTTAATCTATTGCAAGTTCCGAGTAACAGGCCTAGTCACCTAAGAACCAAAAGCTCTTCCTAATCCAGCATCAATTACATTCATCAACCTGACCAAAGCATTTGTTTCAGTAAATCACAAGGCTCAGTGGATTGTTCTCCTGATATTTGGATGTCCACAAAACATCATCAGAATCTTGCAACAGCTTCATGAGGATATGAATGCAATTGTCTTGGGAGGGAGCTCTAAAATAGCTGTTTTAAAATCTGGACTGGTGTAAAGCAAGTCCGTGTAGGTGTCTCCATACTATTAACAATCTACGTATCAGTGGTTCTTCACCTCATCATAGATCATCTGGCCTCTGGTTGAGAATTAAGTATTGCCTGGTTGGAAAATTATTTGACTTCTGCCACCTGTGTATCAAAACTATTCCAACCAGCACAGACACACACAACATGTGGTATATGGATATTGGCAATGTTGTTGCTCATTCTGCACCAGATTTGCAAGTCTCTCTTGATCTCTTTGATTCTGCATGACAGATTTGCCTGTCATTGAATGTTGCTAAAACAAAACTCTAATATTAACCCAGACCTGGTCAGTTATATAATCCAATTCCCAAATATATAAGGAAAGAGAGATTCTAGAACTTGTTGAGCATTTCCCATTACTTGGCAGCTTCCTCTCTCAAAGGCTACCATTGACAAATGGATCCTATATCAGATCAGCCATGCCAGCCTTGCTTTCTACAAATTATGGCAGTGAGTATTCGAGAACAATGAGCTCCGCAAGTCAACAAATGGCTGAGTGTGCAAAGAATTGTCATCACCACAGTCCTTGACAGCAGAAAGGCCTGGCCAGCACATCAGAAACACATAAGAGCAATAGAGAAATTCCTCCAGCAATGCATCCATTGCATTCACATGATTCAATGGGAGGACTGTTGAACAAACACTAATGTCCTATTTGAAGTTAGATCCATAAACATTCAGGTAAAACTTCTATTAAATCAATTAAGCTGAAGTGGACACTGTATCCAGATTTCGCACATCAGATCCTGTTTCCTCAACTCTCAAATGACCAATGTCCAGGAAAGAACAAAGGAGGCACTACAAAGACACGCAGAATTTCTTGTTGAAGCCTGGCAGCATTGACGTTAATGACTGAGAACAGCTGGTGACCATTCATTCAAAATGGACACAACTTGTCCAACAAGGTGCATTACACTTCAAGTCCAAATGGCTTACTGATGAGGCAGACTGGAAGCAGAGAAGGAAAGTAATGGAATCAAGTCCTGAATCTTATATCATAAGATATTGTGATCCATGTGACCAAAAGACCTGCTGGTACAAAATCAGCCTGTTTGGTCATGTGAATATGGCAGGCTCAGAACTCTGGGAAACGTCTTCCAAGAAACAAGGGACAATTGCTGCTCGCTGATTTTGCTGAAAGTGATTTGTGATCTTTGCTGTTACAAAATAATAATTGCTACCCGACATCAGAACATATTAGTTCAGGTTTTTTATATGATGACCTAGTGTTGTATTACATCCCACCACCTAAACAGAATTACTTCACCAAAGAAGGAAAATCATGGATACTCTTTCTCTTGTATGAAATTCAGTTACCTTGAAGTTGTGGAAATTCTGGCATTAAGGGCAAACATGGCTCACCATAACTTATGCTTTATTTGTATTGATTTAAAGAGAAACAGTATTTTCCAGATAAAGGTCAATGAATTTTGAGAGATGCTATCCAGGTTACCTCACAAATGAGGCAATTTATTTCCCCTTAAGCATCAGTATTAATTAGCATCTGTTGAAATGTCACATACCCATTCTCACTTTGTAGTGGTAAAATATGGACAATCAATTTTCAACATCTGTCAGCTTATTTTAATAACTGAGACATCCATGGACTAAAATGGTTGTAAAAAGGAAGAGACGGGGACCTAAAATGACTGCAGCTATCACCTGGCCACATTGAGGCAAATTCAGGAAACCATTGTGGAATAAACAAAATTGGCTGAACTGAAATTACCCATTTATTACTATTTTAAGTAAAACATTGAAACCTATCAAGTCAGGTATTAAGAAACTCACATTTTGTGTTTTAATTTTCAATTGGATGATAAATTGCATTATTGGACATGGAAGACTGCCTGCAAAACTATCCAACTTGGAAAAAATAAATAATGAAGTAGCACTCAGGAATCGTAAAATTAACCATATTTCAGAAAATGATTTTCAATGCTACAGACATAGAGAAAGAAAATCTTTAATAGTAAGGACTGGAAGATTCTATTTCTCCCTATTTCCTTCTTAATGTCTTGAAAGCCCGCACTGGTGATAAACCAAATTGAAGAGTTATCCATTCACCAAGAATTCAAGGATTCTACAAATTTTGTGATTTCAGGTTCAACTAAACAACTAAAGGACACAAAGATTTTTTTTTAAATGCACACTTTTCTTATTGTCCCAGAATCCGTTCCTTCCAAAATTTAATTTATTTTTAAGATTTGTTCATTAAATGTGTGCATGGCTGACCACATCAGAATTTATTTCCCATCCCTAATTACCCTGGACAGGGTGGTGTTCAGCTGCTTATTTGAACCACTGCAATCCTTGGGGTACAGGAACAATCACAATGCCTTTAGAAAGGAGTTTCCAGTATGTTGTCCCAGTCACAGTCAAAAGAAGATCATATAGTGTTAAGTGGCTTGGAGGGAATGTGGAGGTGTTGGTGTTCCCATGAACTTATTGACCTTGCTATCTAGGAGGCAGGTGTTGCAGGTCAGGAAGTTAATGTCAAAGGAGGCTTGGTGAATTACTGTAATGCATTTTGTAGATGGTTTACACTGCTGCAACTGTGTGCTAGTGGTGAAGGGAGTGAATTTTGAAGATGGATTGGGATATCAAATAAGCTGGATAGCCTCAGTTGTATTTGAGCTTCTTGAGTGCTGTTGAGCTGCACCTACCTGGCAAGTGGAGAATATTTAATCATTTTTTGATTTGAACCAAATAGATAGTTCAGACTTTGGAGAGCTAGGAGTCCCTTACTGCAAAATTCCTAGCTTGACTTGCTCTTGTAGCCATTGCTTTAAATGGCTAGTCGAGTTCTATTTCAGGTTAATAGCAATCCACAGAATGTTGATAAAGGGGGAATTCACTGATGGAAATTGAACATCAAGCAGTGACGGTTAGATTTTCTCTTGCTGGAGTTGGACAAGTAACAGACCAATTGTCAGGCCAAATCTGGATATTGTACATATCTTGCTGCATATGGACATGGACTCTAGAGTCACAAATAGTGCTGAACATTATTCAGTTATCAGTGAACATCCCCACTTCTGATCTTATGATGGAGGTAAGGTCATTGATGAAGCAGCTGAAGCAGGTTGGGCCTAGGACATTACCCTAAGGAACTCCTGTTGTGACGTCCTGGAACTGAGATGACTGACTTCCAACAACCGCAACCATCTTCCTTGGTTCCAGGAATGACTCTAACTAGTGAAGAGGTTAACCCCGCTTCCCGGTGACACTAATTTTCTTGTGCTCCTCAATGCCACACTCAAACATATGCAGCCTTGATGTCAAGGGCTATCACTCTCTCCTCACCTCTGGATGTCAGCTCTTTTGTCCATGTTTAAACCAAGGTTTTAATGATATCAGGAGTTGAGTGTCCCTGGCAGAACCCAAATGAAGTATCAGTGCCTAGGTTATTCTTTTGCAAGTGCTTCTTGATAGCTATGTTGTCAACTCGTTCCACTACTTTGCTGTTTGTGTTGAATGTTGCGTTATATTAAATTTTTAGCAGGTAATAAAATTATGCCTCCTTTCATTCAAGAAAGCCTGGCAATTGGATCCTTAATCAAAATGTAATACTAGTCAAAATTAACTGTAATGTAGCTTTGTGCTAAAAGAAATTAAAACCTTTGTTGTGTGCAACCGAGCAGACCCAATTCATCCTTTCTCGGCTGGTTGTAACACCCATATATATCTAAGTCCATCAGCAGCCTCCCATCAACATCCACCTTCCCGTCATCCAACTCTTCATTGTTCATTGATATCCATGAAGTATAGGTTCAGGCTGGCAATGCTACAAGTCAGGGTGTTTGGGATTGGCATTCCTGTCATTTAATGTATACAAGCACAAATCCTCCTTGATGCATTTGGAGTGTGCAGTTTTAGTTGTTACTGCTTGTTTCTCAGAAATTCAGCCAAAATGGGCTCCAAGTACCAGATATAGAAACACTTGTTCTTTCCTGATGAGATGTTAAACTAATGCTGCCTATTCAGGTGGATGTAAAAGATTGCCCTTATCCTGGAATTCTGGGAAGAACAGAAGAGTTCTCCAGTGTTCTGGACAATATCTGTGTTTCAATCAACACCTCCAAAGACAGATAACCAATCATTTATCCTAGCTGCTTTTTGTGGTATGCAAATAGTCTCATAAATCAATGATTCACCTGCAGCGAAGCACTTTGGGACATTTTGGGGGTTTGAAAGAAATCACTTGAATCAAGTGCTTTCTTTCATCTTGTATCCAGGCTCTGGATAACACCAGTCAACTACTGCTGTCCCAACTACTCACAGTATTATGTGGATGTCTGCCTTTTTTTTTGGACAGACCAGGTGACATAGTTTGTAGCAGGCTATAACTTACTGCAAGTCACCCTATATATTTCAACACTTAATTTTAAAACAAGATCCATTTTTCTATTCACCTATTTTCAAAAAGAAACAAAAAAAAGCTTTGAATTATATATTTCACGACCTTACTAGAATTTCCAAAGTACTGTACAGCCATTGAAGTACGTTTGAAGTCTAGTCACTATGGTAAGGAACTCTTGTAGTGCAATAAGTAATGTCATTATGTCTAAACCAGGAACTCTGAGTTTGGGTCCCACTCTAAGATTCTCACATCAATGGCTACAGACTTTGCAGTAATAGAATGGTCAAACAGATCATCTATCAATTGCAAATCCTTCAAATGTGCCTGTGGCAGGTACTAGTGATGGTGAGTCTCCTAGTTATCCAGAGCTCATGTTTGGTAGTTGAAATTCCCAGTATTAGAAGACGTCACATGCAGGTTTTTGCTGTAGGGTGTACTCCATAGCAAGTGTCCTCTTTGCTGTGAGGGCCTACCAGAAGAAGGAGTGAATTTGGCAAGGCCTGAGTGGAAACACTTTATTAAAAGAAACTTGGAAACAATTGAATTTCTAACCCTCTGCTTTGAACTGTGAATGAGGCACTGACTACATATTGCAGGAGCACAATCATCACCTCTTTCCAATCCCTAGATCACTCCAATTTTAAACTTTAGAGAAAGCTTAGTCCTCCCTAGGGGCTCAAGGTTTAAACCAAGGGCTGTTATCAACAGTTACATGGTGTCTAACTGTTTTAGCTAAATTGGGGCTCTGAACAACTGCAGGCTATGCATGAAAGGCAATGCCCTCCCATACTGCGACTGTAACACAATGCTGCTGTGCAGAAAGACAATAACAAACTTCAAGGCTGTGGAACACAAGGCATTTACTCTTGTTTGGGAATTTGCTACCTGGAGCAATATATCCAGAAAGGTGAGATAATAAAGCACTTGGCTAATTCAATGGGGCTCCAGCTGCCTCAGCCAGAGGGACTATAGTTCAGCAAGGGTTAGGGCTTCCACTGGTAACCATTGGCCTCTTAGTACATGTGTAGCCAAAACAAAACAGCATAGACATCAAAAGAATCACAGTGTTAATATGGTCAGTTGAAAGACTACCTATGAGATTAGCTTCACCCGAAATGCACATTACCTCTTGATCGTTCAAGTGAAATATTTGTCAGTCATATCCAATTCCTGTGTTATGAGATTTGCAACATGTAAAGTATCCAGGAATGAAGTTTATGGACTTTAAAGCATAGGACTTTTCAAAAGCAAGAGATAAAGGAGTTGCCAGATATAATGGTGGAAAATATGTCTGGCATTAAAGGATTAAACATCATTTTCTCACAAGACTGCAACAACTCTGAATCTTTTTGTCATATAGAACTGTATGGGAGCTGCCCTGCAACAGTCCCTCCATGTTTAAAGGCTCCATGAGCAGAATCTTGCCATTTACTGCACTTGGCGGCAAGGTCATGAAGAAGTAGTCAGCACAAAGCATTATTCAAGAAAATTACCAACGGGAAATGATGAATGGGTTTCAGGGCCTGCCCACATCTTTCCAGTATAAATCACATCAGTAGTTAAACACTAGAAGTGCCTTTTTCACACTGAGATCTGTCCAGCTGTCTGTGATACTTAAGCTGAGTTTTCCAGTTTGCTGATCTGATCCCTGAAAGCTTGTTTTCCAACAACCACACAATTCCTGCTCTCTTGCATGGCATGGACAGTTTGCTGCAACTGACGTTTTGACAAGGTTTACCAGGGAGCTGGCTTTCTCCACTCTGTCATCTAAAAGGCATCACTGGCTGAGGGGCAGAATTGCATGTACAACCTCTCTCAGTTATAACAGATGGAGTAAGGCCTGAGCCTATCCTAAACTCACCAGTCGGGAGGGTAATGGGATCACCAAGAATTCATGTCTTATGCACCACCTGGCTCTATTCAGCATGGAAGTCTGTGCGGAATAATATATTAGAAGGTCTGAAACCAACAATCCACCTGATCCTAAGAGATTGTCACTTGCAGTGTTAGGTTAAAATTAACTCTCATAGTGCCAGCACATATTTGTATGTCGACAACATTTCTTGTAAAGGATAGATTTTCGCATCAGTTATTATTTTCCTTTCCTGTTTAGGAATTACTTAATTGCATTTCTAATGATGGATAAAATGTGTAGCTTTATTTGAATATGAATAGAAGATCAGCAATGAACTCCACACTGTTCCTTTATGGGCTGATATACAGAATATCAAATGTTGATTGCGTGAAGTAGACATTCATGGTTGTTAGGCAGAGGTGCCTAAATGTGTGTATTTTAAAGGGACACAGTAATATAAACATATATCATTCACATAATATCTTCCAGGAAGTATTTTACAGCCAATTCAGTACCTTTGTAGTGTTACCACTGTTGTCAGCAACAGTTAATCTGCATGTATTATGGTATCCCAAACCATAGTTTGGTAACAATCAAATAAACTATTTCATTGAAGTTAGTCAAAGACAAATATTGTCCAGAGCTTGAGGGAGAACTGCCTTATTCCTCTTCTAAAGGGGACATGGAATCTTTTTCTTCCACCTGAAAAGGCAGACAAGTTAAATTTCACCTAAAGGATTGCCAAGTGCAGCACTCCCTCAGTACTGCCACTGGAGGGTCAGCCTGCATTTATGCTCAAGTCTCTAGATGGAACGTAGAACCTTTTAGCTCCAGAGCAAAGCCAGTAGTGACTGGCATTTGATAGCACGGTAAACTACAATACAAACCTATGCTTTCAATGATTATATTACCTGCATGTGCAGCTTGGGATCCTTCAGTAAAAGTATTTTTCCCCCAATGTTTCTACATTTCCCAATCTGACAAGGCCAAAAAATACCTTTTAGATGACATTATTTTAATTGCCTTAACATTTGTTGATTAACTGGTCCCTATCTTCTGCACAATTGTCTGCTGGATCTCAAATTTCTGCCATTTTCATGGAAGGAAAATGCACAGGGCAAAGATCAAATGATTTAAAATTGTTGAGTAACTGGATACATTCCAATAATCATGGCACATCTTAGCTCTCAAAGTTTGAATGCATTGCAAATTTTATATTTAGAATACTGACCAAAAAAAAAATCTAACTGTCACCTCCTTCCATCCTGAATAAACAAGAAATTCCACTTTTGTGATATTTTTGAGAGTCTTGTGAGAGCAACCCCGGGGGGCTCGATAAACAATTACAGCTGACAGACTTTCCACTTGCCTTCCCTTGCTTTTCAGTTCTGTTATATTTAAGCAAATACATTAGAAAATATATGTTTAAATGTTCGACAAAATGCCTGCGATATCACACGGCCGAGTTACTGTCAATTAGGAGTAAGCTGGAAGCCAATCCGACGCTGTCTATAAAACAAATGACTAATTCTCAATGTTTCCTTGCTGTCAGAAAGCCTCAAGGTGGTCACCGTCTGGTCCTCCCACAGCACACAGGAAACCAATGGAAGAGGGAAATGATCGGGTTGTTTTTTCTCTCTCTCTCTTTTCTGTGCCTGCAAGGGAATAACTCCGACAGTAACCGCGGCAGGTTGCTGTTGTGACTATAATCCGATGTGCAGTCTTGTGCACCTTTTCGTTAGGCAACCTTTTGGAATGAACCCAGCACAGAGCCTTAGGGGGTCACCCACCGTAACTCCCCGACTGATACACGCAGCCTACAGGGAACTCAGACCGTTTGCACTGATGGCAGGTGGAAAGGCATTTTCGAGCTGCTGCCTGGAAACTTTTATCTACTGATCAACGGAAGATGCCAGAGGGCTGATTGGGATATCCCAGGTCTGGCAGCAGGTTAGAGCTACAGCTAGTTGCCTAACAGGAAAAAGAGAGAGAGAAATATAGAAACCATTGGTGGTTAATTCCTGAGAGTGTATGTGTGTAGCACCCTCAGACCTTCCTTTTTAACCTCTGTTTCACAGTTACCGCTGCCTGCCTCCATTAATTATCTCCCAGGATTAAGGCTAATTTAGCACAACCTACCTGTGGGCTCTGAGTGTGTTAAACAAGACAAGCAGGGTTCAATGCAATTAACAAATAGGTTATTTTAAATTAATAATTAAGCTGGCATTCAGTATCCCACATTTGGAACATTAATATTGTTTTCTTTTGTTTTAACAACTTCCTGTCCGTGCGTAAACCAGAGAGAAACAAAAACAGAAAGTACTGGAAAATCTTAGCAAGTCTGGTCAGCAGCTGTGGAGAGAAATCAGAGCTAACGTTTCAGTTCCAGTGGCCCTTTCTGAGAGATCTGCTGAGACTTTTCCAGCAATTTCTGTGTTTGTTTCTGATTGCCAGCATCCGCAGTTCTTTTTATTTTGTTTGGTAAATCGGAGAGTGTGTACATGTGCATGCATGTGGAAGTGTGCATGCATGCATGAGTGTGCGATCATGCATGAGATTGTGCATGCACGAGCATGCATCTATGAAAGTATGTAGGCATGAAATTGTGAGACAGTGTGTGCACATGTGAGAGTCTATGTGAACTTCTTTTATATATTTAGGATTTGTTTTTCCAAATGCTGTGACCTTTGACTCGCCCTCAAGCAAATACCAGTGGTTCAATAGAGGGAGATTGTGGTGTAGTGTTAATGTTACTGGACAGTTAATCTGAAGGCCCCAACCAGTGTTCTACGTGACTACTAATGGAAATTTATATTAATAAAGGAAAATCTGGAACTGCAAGTTAACCTCAGCAATAAGGAGTAATAATGAAACTATCAACTGTCTTAAAAATGTACTTCATTTATGAGCTTTAGAGAAGGAACTGATTTCTGAAGGATTTCTGAAGAAGGGTCCTGATCCGAAATGAAAACTTTCCTGCTCCTCTGATGCTGCCTGGCCTGCTGTGTTATCTCTGATGCCAGCAGTGGCAGTTCTTACTAACTATGCCATCTTAACTGGTCAGGCCTGGTCATTGTGACTCCAGACCCTCAAAGCGTAGTTGACTCCAAAATGCTGTCATAGTCCAGTGGGCTACTCAGTTGTACAACGTGATTAGAGACAAAAAAAACTGCAGATGGTGGAATCCGAGGTAGACAAACAGGAGGCTGGAAGAACACAGCAAGCCAGGCAGCATTTGGAGGAAAGGAGCAGGCAATGTTTAGGGAATAATCCTTCTCCAGGACTGATTGATAGTTTTTGCATTCGGTCTACCATTTACAATTGCATTAGAGCTTCCAAAATTGGTTTCTAATCTCTAGGTTTGCCTACTCTTGTGGTTGATCCAAGTTTTAAAGTAGTTTTGGAGTAGAGCAGTCAAAATTGCAATTGTTTGCAAGAACTATGTTCAAAGATAACTATCTTTGTTTTCTGACTTTCCGAAGTAATTGTGAAGGAAGCAGGACACGGGTACAGAAAAGGAACTGAGCACCGATAGGAATTTATGATAGCTGTGAGGACATTTTTGCATGTTGGCAGGTGCAAGAAACATTGATCCTCTCTCCAATTCATATGGTTCACCTTGACATTTTTGACAAAACTGAAATATGAAGTAGCCATGCTGTGTGCCCCTGCAAAAGATTGTTTGCTGGACTATAATTCATGTTCACTGGAAAGGAAAAGAATTGTATTTGCATAGCATCACAAAGAGTTTTACAGCATTGATATTTCCAAGGTATGATCAGTGTTACAATGTAGGGAAACACAGCAGTCAATTTGTATGCAGTCAAACTCCACAGACAACACTGATACACTTGAGCAGATGATTATTATGGTGATGTTGGTTAGGGATAGATGTTATTCAGGAAGTTGGCACAATATACTGTGGAATCACTAATGACTCATGACCACTGGCTGGTAATAAGGAGTACAAGCCCTGCCTTTTCCCTCCCTGCATCATTGGCACAGAAGTCATCCCCACCACTGTCGTAATGAAGATCTATACACATTGGGAGTGAAAGCAAAATAGTGCAGATGCTGGAATTCTGAAATAAAAAGCAGAAAACGCTGGAAAACATTCAGCTGATCAGGTAGTCTTAGTGCAGAGAGAAGCAGAGTTAATGTTTTAGGTCGATGAACTCTGGTCAGAGCCTCAATCAGTTTCAAAAATCATCAGATAAATCAGAGTAGCTTTTCAACATAGACAATGGATGCTTCTCCTTGTACTCACAGTCACATACTGATACTCTATAAATAGACATTGTGATATAAACATCTGATTTTTAACACGGTGCTGGGTACAAATAAACAAAGGTTCATTATAGCTTAAGATCAGGTTTATAATTGGTACTTAGAAAAGCCAGCACTCATTTCGAATAGATCGTCACAACAGTGGGTTGAACACTACACGATAGCAATATGTAAAGTCTGCATGCATGAACAGCACTCCTGAGACAAATGATCACTGAGATATCACAATAGTATAATACAGGTTTCTCTGTCAACTCACACTCATTTAGCTTGTCTAACACTTTAAGAAAAATGTATCGTTGCAGATCATTAGCAGCATTATTATCAGATTTAATAAATACATCAGTCCCAAAATGGTGGTTTGCCTGCATGCCATTATAAAATTGAACTGTTTTCTCCGAGGGACAGGAATCATCACCAGAAGTATTCTTCATGAAAACACAGATCTAATTGATGTTTTTTTAACTCTCATCCCTCAGTGTCAATTGCCCCACTCCAGGGATTTGAATAGACAAACTCGGCTGATATTCTATTGTAGCCGTGCAGGAGTGCTTCACTGTCAAAGATGCCATCTTCCAGATGAGGTGTTAAACCAAGGTTGTGCCCTCTGTTCAGATTGATGTGAAAGATCCCATGGCACAAATCTTAAAGAAGTGGGAGTTAATGCCGAGTGTCTTGGTCAACAATTAACCCTTAACTAACAGATTACCTGGTTGTTATCACTTAGCTGTTAGTGGGACCTTGTTGTGTACAAAATGGACTGAGACATTCTGTGTATTACAACAATGACTACACTCCAGCAAGTATGTAGTTAGCTGTGAAGTGCTTGGAGGCATTCTGAGGTTGTGCAAGGCGCCATATAAATGGAAAGTCCTTTGCTCAATGCTGTGTTACCTTCTAAGTGGAAGTGACAGCTAGTTGATGTTGATGATAGGACAAGACATAATGTGGAAAGAAATGTGTTGTGACCAACATAGCTCATTGGCAGCTTCCTCGGGAAAAGCATATCCATGAAAATGAATATGTGCAGAGTGACAGTCTAGTCAGCGGTGTATTTACAAACAAATTCATTGCACAGTACATGTGCCAAAACAAACACGGTTTGAGCTTGCCAGCTATTGGCGTGTTCTGTCTTTGCATTCTTGTCTGCGTCTCAGGTATGACACTGGGGGACTGAACTCAACCCAGTTAATGACCATAAATAATAATGACTGCATTCTTCCCTTGTTCGATCTTTTCGCACACACTAATCGGCCCTGACAGCTAGCTTTGCTCTTTTATTAACTCTGCCTCGATGGCTGTAATCAGTGATGGTGAAGTCAGGCAGAACAAGTAGCATGCAACAAAGTCTAACTCATCCACACCTACTGCCTCGCAGCATGCATGAAGGGCATTGCTCTTGACACAGTGATAAGATTTGAGCAAACATATTCACAAAATTCTGTTTCAGAGACACTTGCCATTATTGCTTTCAAAATTAACTTTTCCCTCACTAGTGGGGTTGAAGAAAAATAAAAGGCAAAAAGGACCTTGGGCTAACTGGAGAATCTTCCCCCTCCAGGCATTGAACAGACAGCCAGAAATATAGTGTTAGAAACTGATTGCCATAAAGTCAAATGAGAGAACTATTGGTTCCAACCTTCCAGGATGGTCCAGAAGCCTCTCGGAATTCAAAATTAATTTGCTTTCACAGCACGACTAAGCAAACCTTATAGGAAATTCAAAAAAGAAATATAGGGTTGAATTTTCCAATTTTTTTGGCAAAGATTTTTCTCAAGTGAGATTCATGGCGATTACTCTGCCATGGCTTGTATTGACTTTTTTTTTAATGAAGTATGCATTCAACCTCTTTGGTGCACTTTTCATAGAATCATGCAGCAAGAGAGTAGGAGGTGCTCGCTGTTAATTGGACTTTGAGATAGTTATGCTCTTGCTGCCATATTTAAACCCCAGCTGTGCACTATTTAAGATGCTCTCAGCAAGACTCATGTACTACAGTTCTCATTATTGCATGCATCATGTCCACTTTCGCTCTCACACACCCTATCCTCCTGAACCTCTCACTCTTCTTGCCTTCTGCTCTTTCTATTCACTCACCAGGGACATTATCGCCTCTTTTGCTCTTGCGTTACCATTAACTGCTCTTTATCCACTATCGTCATAGTCAGTCCCTCCCATTGTCTCATTGCTGGAAAAACTGGCCTATCTCTTCGACTAATGTCAGAATAGCACACAGTAATCCCCAGACTGATTACACTAGAGCTGCAGGACTGACCATGGTCCAACCTTTGGACTCCAGTAGATCAAGTGCTTGACAGGCTGTAGCCAACATCCAAACTGGAATTGAATAGTTCACTTGACTAAGTGTAGTGCACCCTTGACTAAATCTTGTCCTGTTTACCCCACTAAGGGTTGATCCCTTTTGACATTCAGACATTGGCATTTGGTTATAGTACATGCAGTGCATTTTCTCTGTAAACTCTTGCGTGTACGGTTGGTATGGCATTGACTAGCCTGGATGTACAACAATGTGTCCAGTCTTGACTGTTCTGTACTCTAAAATGTAACAAACTGCCTTTCTCTCATTCTGTGCTAAAAAGCAATAGAAGCTACACAGGCTGACGCCCTGTAGGTTAGCACTGAACAGTGCACTCAAAGATAGTGCAAGCCTTGGATGCATCCTATGCATATGTATGAGATGCACGTGTGTCACTGTGATCAAAGCTAGTTGGCAGAAGCATGCAAGTCACATATGTCCCAGAGCTCCAAAACAAAATCTTGAAGGACTGAAGTGGAGACTGATGGTTTGGCGAGACCCACTTGGATGGATTATGGTTGGAAGGAAGAAGGTGACCATGGAACATGCAGGGACATTGTAGTGAAGATGGGGTTGTCTCACTTTGCTCCAGGGTGAATAACGTTATCAAGGTTCTCAATGCTACATAAAATGAATGAATACGTTGCACTGGGTAGTTTAAAACTGATCAAGAGCAGAAATCAATTTCTTTTGGAAGATGGGATAGAACAAAATGGCCATCGGTTATGCTCCTGACTCAACCTTCCCCCTATTGAAATCAGAACCTGATTTAAAAATCTTCTTATATTAAAATGCCCTGAAGAAAGGTGACCTGAAAACACAACATAAAGGAACAGGCACTCTGAGAGACAATTTACACGATCCTGTACACACTTCTCATGAGAGTCTGAGTTTGGGCTTTGCAGGTGAACGTGAATATGATTTGCTCCATGGATCCTTCATGAATCAGGTTACAAGTTCGTGCCTTGAGAATTGTGGGCGTAAATTCACTCAAAATGGGACTGTCATTTTACCTCGTCTGAGGATTATCCTTATAAAAATATCCTGACGAACAATGATATTGGTAACATTGTGAGCAATGCTAATGTTTGGCAATGGGCCATATTGGATCTGAGTGGGTTGGATTGGCTGTTAAACACCCTGCCTGACTCTTAGTTTCTTTGCAGTCATTCGGCAGAACCTTCAACTGCAATAAGAATGTAAACGAGGTAGAAAGGTTTTGCAATTAGGTAGCTTATTTAACAACATCCCACAGTGCTTTGCAGCCATTGAGGTATTTTTGAAGGGGAGTCACTCTTATCAAATAGCAAATGTAACTACCAATTTTCGCACAGTGAGCTCCTGCATACAGAAATGTCGTAATGACCAAAAAATATATTTTAGTGAGGTTGGTTGATCAGTACCTAGGATAAGTCCCTTGCTTTTCATTAAAATTGTGCCATGATATTTTTGATGTTTGCCTGAAAGAGCAAACAGGGCATTAGTTTAATTTCATCTGAAGGACCAGACATTCAACATCACTATTACACTGGATATCTGCTTGGATTTCTTCATACTTAAGTCCTGGGGGGAAGGTGTGGTCTTGAACCCACAACCTTCTGTATCAGTGGAAAGGCTAAGACCCACCCACTGGGCAAAGAAGACTGGGCAATAGGTATATGATTGACAAATCTGCTATGGGTTATTTTGTCCTCTTGCCAAAAATTAAAATGATCCCAATTATTTGAGATGCATTTGTAAACCAGAAGATTTGAATTCCAACTATAATCACAAAAAGAAGTGCTTCATAATTGTACAGGAGAAACCTTCAGTCATACGGACCTAAGACATAAGAAATTCTTCAGGCCTAAGTTTTGGAGGGGGTGCAGCTCAGATTCACCACAATGATATTGGTATTAAAAGATTAAATTATGAGGAAAGGATACATAAAGTTGACTAGTATTCCCTGAGTGTAGAAGAATAGGAGTGAACAGATCAAGGTGTTTAAAATAATGAAATAATTTGATTGGGTATATACAGGGAAACAATTTTTGCTGGTGGGGAAAACAGGGAACACAATCATCAAATCAAATGTGGGTCCTTTAGCAGTGAAATTATGAAGCATTACCACACAAAAGGTAGTGGAGATTTGGAAATTTTCATTCCTCCAAAATGCTGTGGATGCTGAACTAATTGAAGCTTTCAAAGCTAATGGCAGTAGCTTTCTGTCAGGTTAGAGCATCATGGGTATGGATCTGTAATGGATGAATAGAGTTGAGCTTCAAAGTGATGAACATGTTGCACCATCATAATCCAACAGCCTGAGGAGGACTGGACCTTTGCTGGACCAGAGAATTTACCAGACCATGGGAGGTCATCTGTCAAGATCAAAATAATCATAAATCAAATGTAAGTGCACTTTACTGCAATAGTCAGTGACTGGAGGCCCAAGGAGACCTTTTAATCTTTGACCTTTTAAACCTTTTAAGCCATTAAAAATATCAGGTATTTTCAATGTACAAGCACTTTATTTCACAATTGAGTAAAGACCTCACCTTGACTTGTATCAGCTACAGGCCTTCTGGTTTACAAATGCATCTCAAATAATTGGGGTAGTTTTTGGCAACTGGACAAAATGAACCATAGCAGATTGGCCACCTATTATACATATTGCCCATTTTTGTTACACCAACTGAACACCATAAAAAATGGTTTAGAGTATCCAAACTGATCAAACTGTAACAAAAAGTAACATGCATAAAGATGGATGCAGAGCCATTGGTGCCATTGAGGGAGAACTGTAAGTACAGTGGGTACTGAGTGGCACATGTTGTTGGACCAGAGGGTTCTAGAGTTACAACTTGTACTGTCCTGTGATGTTCCCTGCATGATTAGCCTGCTCATTCAGGTAGTTGGGTATAACGTGATAGTTGTGTTCTTTTGCGACCGCACACTATGGAAAATCACACTAGAGAAGATCACGATGAAAAATCGCTATATCCGTACAAGCTCGCATTATCCAAACAATGTGTCAATTGCATTACAGCCAATTCGCATTGATGAAATATGCATAATAGCAGAGCCACCTGTATGTAAAATTTAGCAACAAAGTTCAGGTGATGACTTGTGAGAAGTGTAAGGATTGATCATAGGCCATTTTTCATAGTATATTGTAGATCTATTTTTATTACATTTTTAAATGTCGTTATGTCTGCTGCACTACCAATATAGTGGCATGAGATAATTGGTTGTGCAGACCAATATATTAACAAGCCACATTCACAGCAGAATAGCCACTCTTGTCATGCTTCTTTTAAGTGTCAAACCGGTGAAAATTAAAATATTGGGTCAGCATTTGCTGACAAATGACTTGCATTTGACTACACTTGCCTGCATACTGTAGAGAAAGGATGCCTCTCTGATGAGAAAGAATTGGATCCTGTTGGCATAACGGCAGAGGGAGTGATGTGTTTGCGTTACTTGGACATCTACAATTTAGTTGGACCACTCCACTACCCTCCACAGATTTTTTTTGCCTATTGGGCCATTGGATACCCATGTTAACTTATCAGGGATTGTCACTCAGAAGAAATGGATCTACTTTAAACTGTGTAGGGCTTGGCGTTGGCATTACTACTAGTGATCAATAGGATTGAATATTTTCCTCCTGTTTCTGCTGTAAAATAATAATAATAACAATAACAGACATTGTTTAATTGAGGTTATGTCCAGAAAGATTAACTTGTTTTTCTGGTGAGTAGATTTGGGACAGGGAAAATGTGCTGAGGTCTATTTTGTATCTTGGTGTTTGCAGGTTTGTACAAATAGGCCAAAATTAAAGGAGTCCTAAAGTAAGCCATTTCTGGACATTTATAGACTGAACTGCAGATATAAGCTGGGAATTCTGTTTAGATTACACCACAACTGAATTGCACTTGGATTGATTGGGTTCCACCCAGAACAGATCACAAACAGAGATGGTAGGAACTGCAGATGCTGGAGAATCTGAGATAACAAGGTGTAGAGCTGGATGAACACAGCAGGCCAAGCAGCATCAGAGGAGCAGGAAGGCTGACGTTTTGGGCCTAGATCCTTCTTCAGAAAAT
>NC_063335.1:41891534-42042693 GCF_021869965.1 Rhincodon typus
TGGGCCTAGATCCTTCTTCAGAAAATCTTCTGAAGAAGGGTCTAGGCCCGAAACATCAGCCTTCCTGCTCCTCTGATGCTGCTTGGCCTGCTGTGTTCATCCAGTTCTACACCTTGTTATCACAGATCAGAAACAGCCAGTTTGCACCAGGGTGTAAACAAAGGTCTCCAACATTTCTGTGTTTATATCTCTGATGCCAACAACCAGCATATCTCCCAATAAGGGAGTGACTACAAAGTAGACCATGGCTTTCTGATGAGAAATAAGCAGATGTTTGTGCAGTCAGCTTAAGAGGCAAAAAAAACACCTCAGTGAGCAGACTATTATTATTGTTTTATCATGCTTGATGACATCTCTGGACAACGGCAGAAATGGAACAATAGTGTGTTCCAACAGATCAGCTCTGTCAAGTATCAGGACTCATTTGTTGCCAAGTAGGATGATGTGTGGGAATTTCTTGGTGACAGGACAGAAACAAAGTTTTTCACTCGACACACTTTTCAAAATAGACTACGTATGCCTAACATATTGCACGATAGGGATTTAGCATTGTCACTATGATTTTACAATGATATAAATGTAAATTATTTTATCAAAATTATTGGTGTGACTAACGTTGTGTCTTGACAGTGAAAGTACAGGAAGGACTTGTATTACTTTAGTGCCTTTCATGACCTCAGGGCATCCCAGAGCACTTTACAGCCAATTAAGGAATTTTGAAGTGCAGTAATGTAAGAAAACTAGCAGCTAATTTGCACACAGCAAGCACCCAGCAGCCATGTGATAACGTTCTAGTTTAGTGATGTTGGTTGAAGGATAAATATTGGCCAGGACACCAGGTCCAATTTGTAGGTAGAGAAACAGAGCCTCTGTATGTTTCTATGCTGCTGAGTTTCAGATCTGTGACTTTTCATCAAGACTCTGAAATATCAGAAATGTGATATGCCTCTCAAGGGGCAACTGGGGAAAATCAATAAATGGTGGCCCAGCCAGTGACAACTGAATCCCATAAAAAATACATAAAAATAGAGAGGATGGTGAGAAGAGCAGAAAAAGGGTAGGTCTGTGATAGGATAGAAGGCAGGAGAGATTAATAAGAAAATGTTTAGTGGTGCAAGGCCAAAGGGAGTGGAACAAGTGAAAAAAGAATGATCTGACTAGAAGAGGTGTGACTGGCAAAATCCTGAATAGCTGTCAGTCAAATACAAAGCAAAGGAATTAAGATACAAACAAGAGAGTGAGAAAAAAATCCCGAAACAGCAAAGAAATACAAAACACAGTGGGGTAGAATTTACAATCTAAAATAATTGAATTCAATGTTTATCCAGAAGGCTGTAAAGTGCTCAGTCAAAACTGAAATGCTGTTCTTCAAGTTTGTGTTGAACGTCATTGAAAGCTACAGCAGATCCAGGACAGAAAGGGCAGAGTGGGAACAAGTTACAGAATTGAAATGACAGTTAACACCAAGCTCAGCGTCATGATAATGGACTGAATGGAGGTGTTCAAGAAGTCACCCCGTCTACATTTGGTTTTGCTCAGTGTAATACAGACTATAAACTGGGCAGTGAACACAGTATATTTAATTGAAAGAGGGAAAGTAATTTGCTCCTTCATCTAGAAGAATTGTCTGGGGGACTTGCATCATTTTCTGCCACCTCCAATAAGTTACCGCTATCAAACACATCATCCCCTCCTTTCACTCCAGCATCCTGAAAGAACTATTTCCTCCACCACACCCTGGACCATTCCTTAGCCAGCTCCATCTCCAGGCCCCTTTCCTGCAGCCCTTTCTCATGCAAACAGAAGAGATGCACTACCTGGTCTTGCGTTGCTTCCTTCTTACTCATCATCTAAGGTCCTAAACACTCCTTCCCACTGAAACAGTGATTTACTTGTGTTTCTTTCAATTGTATACATTGCTTTCACACCTCAGTTCGTGGTTCCTGTACGTTGGGAATCCAAATGCAGATTGAGTGACAGCATTGCAGAGCAGCTCTGTTCAATCTGCAGGCGTGACACCAAACTTCCAGTTGCCTGTCATCTCAATTTTCCACTTTGCTCCCACACTGCTTTTTCGGTCCTGGGTGTGCTGTAGTGTTTCAGTGAAGCTCAATGTAAGTTTAAGGAACAGACCTCATCTTTCAACTGTTTACTTTAGAGCCTTCCGGGAGTCCGAGCCTGTGGGGGAGATGCACAGAGCGGTGAGGATAAAAACTTTATATAAATTTATTCATTCTGAATAAGGGAAAAAAGAATGAGTGGTGTCACAGACAAGCGGTGAGCTGATTGGCTAGTAAGAGAACTAGCTTGACGAAGTCTCCAAAATCACAGATATTTTAAAAAAGTGTAAAATTATTTAGAGACAAAGTTAACTCGTAAGACTAAGATAGTTCAAGGAAGACTAAGGAAGTTTAAATTATGGCAGGTAAGGGCAACCGAGTAGAATGTGTGCCCTGTCACATATGGGGAGTCAAGGACCCTACCAGCGTCCAGGATGAACATGCCTACAGGAAATGCTGTCAATTATACAAAACATGAATTCTGGATTTGGAGCTTGAGTGGCGACTGTGGCGCATCTGCGGGTCTGAGAGTTACATGGGACAGCGTGTTTGGGGAGGTGGTCACACCATAGCTGAAGGAATTTGAAGATTCAAAGGAATAGGTGACCGCCAGGCAGTCAGAGAGAGTCAGGCAGGTGGTACAGAGTATCCTGGGATCCCGCTCGCAAATCGGTTTTCTGTTCTGGAAACTCTGGAAGGCACTGATACCTCAAAGGAGTGCAGTCAGAGCCAGGTTTCTGGCACCACAAGCAGCCTGACTGTACAGGAGGGGTAGAAGAAGAAAGCAGGAGTGATATTGATAGAGGATTCATTAGTTAAGGGAACAAACAGGCATTTCTATGGCCATAGATGTGACTCCAGGATAGTGTGTTGCGTCCCTGGTACCAGGGTCAGAGATATCGCTGAACGGCTTCAAGACATCCTGAAGGGAAAGGATGCTAAGAGGTTGTGGTACACATTGGCACCAATGATATAGGTGAAATGAGGGATGAGGTCTTGCATCAAGAGTTCAGAGAGCTAGGCAGTAGAAGTGGGACCTTGAAGGTTGTAATCTCAGGGTTCCTCCCAGTGCCGCATGCCAGTGAGTACAGAGTACAGAATGAGCAGATGAATGTGTGGTTCAAGAGTTGGTGCAGGAGGGAGGGTGTTAGATTTCTGGATCATTGGGACTGTTTCTGGGAAAGGTAGGACCTGCACAAGTAGGACGGTCTACACCTGAACCAGAATGGGACCAGCATCCATGTGGGAGAGTTTGCTGGTGCTGTTGGTAAGAGTTCACACTAATTCAGCAAGGGTAGAGGTCACAGGTCAGTTTAAAAGTGACACAGCATAACTTAGGAAAGGAACTGAGGCAGAGACAGTTGAGCCATGTGGTGTCTCAAAGGAGTGAGGCAAGGCTGGGTGGCCTCTATTTTAATACCAGGGGTAAGACAAGGGTTAAGGGTTAAGGGTGTGGATTTACATATTGAATGGCTGTTATCATTGCAGAGATGTGGTTGAGGGTGCGACAAGACTGGTAACTTAACAATCTGGGCTAAAGGATCTTCAGGCAGGGCAGGGGAGGGTGCAAAAGGGGATGCGGTGTGTATTATTATTTAGCACTTCCGTTACTGCAGTAAGGAGAGATGATATCTTAGATGGGTTTCAAATGAGGCTTTGTGGGAAGAATTTAGGAATAAAAAAGGAGCAATAACACTGTTAGGTGTGTAATATTGGCTCCCAAATAGTCATTGGGCAAATGAGGAGTAGATATGTAGTCAATTCACTAAGGTGTGTAAGAACAGTAATAGGGAATTACATTAGGGGATTTTAACTACGCCAGTATTAATTTTGATAAATATAGTATAAAGGGATTAGAGGGGGCAGATTTCTCGAAATGTACATAGGAGAGCTTTTTTATGTCAATATGTGGATGGTCCTATAAGGCACAGTGCAGTGCTGGATCTAATTCTGGGGAATGAAGTCAGAGAGGTGACTGTGGGGGAGCATTTTAGTGATCACGACTATTACACCATACATTTTAAATTTATTATGGAAAAAGAGAAAGATGGTCTACAACAAAGGGTTTTGGATAAGTGGAAGGCTATTTTATTAAAATAAGGCAGGATCTACCCAATGTATACTGGGAACAGCTACTTGAGTACAAATTTGCATCAGAAAAGTGGGAAGCATTCAAAAAGGTACAGGGGGAGTACAGGCTCAATATGTTCCCTTTAGGATGAAATATAGGAGCAACAAGCCCAGAGATGTCCAGAAATATTCAGGACTAGACAAAAGAAAAGGGTATTGTATAATAGGTATGAAGGGTGCAAAGCAATGATGGACCTAGAGGAATATAGGAAGTGCAGCAAAGAACTCAAGAATTAAGCAATGGGACTATGAGAAAACAGATATGAGAGCAAGATTAGGGAGAATCCTAAAATATTCTAGATGTATATCATAGGGAAGAAAAGGTATCCAAGGGGAGCAATTTGTGTGTGAAGCCAGAGGACATTGGCAGAGTATTAAATGAGTACTTCACATCTGTCTTTATTCAGGAGAAGGATGCAATTACAGAATTCGAGAAGATGTACTGTGAAGTTATTGAGAAATTTGATATAAGAAGTGAGGAGGTTTTGGAGGATTTGGTAGATTTAAAAGTGGACAGATTTCCAGATCCAGATAAGTTGTATCCTTGTCTGATGTGGGAGACAAGGCGGCTCTGACCCAAATATTCAAATTATCTGTGGTTGTGGTTACAGGGAAGTTAACAGAGAACTGGAGAACAGCTGATGTGGTTTCACTTGACAAGAAGGGTGCTAAATTTGGGCAAGCGGCCATGGGCCATGGGCCCAATATCAGACATTCTAAATTGACCCACAACCAGAGAAATCAGACTTGACATAAAATTGGCCAAACTAAATTAAATAGCAGCCAGCAGCTATCGGCTGCAGAGAACAGTGCAAACCAAGATCAAAGAGGTTACAAAGGTTCAAAGGGAACCAGTTACAACCAGCCTGAGGATTGTGTATTAAAGGAGTATCGATCAGACTTTCTGGCATCTTTTCTGGCACCATTTCTGAAGAAGGGTCTAGGCCCAAAACGTCAGCCTCCCTGCTCCTCTGATGCTGCTTGGCCTGCTGTGTTCATCCAGCTCTACACCTTGTTATCTCTTATTTCTGGCATCTTGACTGTCTGAGTATGTGCAGTTTACACCTCCTGACATGGCAACAGTGAAAAGTGTTGGCTCTACCCCATTGAATGATTTGAACCCATCTCATGAACCCATTGGCCAAAGGCTACAGAATATTCTCGAAAATCACGGGTAATGGGGAATTAGAACATATACCTGAATACAACTCTCTCAATGAAGACTTGCAGCAAACTTATGGTAACCCAAGAAGATCCAGGAGAAGATCAGCCTTGGCCTACGAGACCCACCTTCATGGAAGATAGCCAGCCCTACATTGGAGAGGAAGGAGATTCCAATGGCCCAATGGCAATATGTGGATCATTGAGGGTAATATTCTTCTCAGATAGATAGAACAAGATAAAGGGTAAATATTTTTGGCATTTGGGAAATGCTGATATAGTGTTTTTAATGAGCTATATTTTGTAAATAAAATCAAGTTGAACTGCAAACTGAATTCTGGTCCCTTTGTCCACCTCACTGACAAGACTGCTTTTGTAAAATGTTTTTATTACATAAACTGGCCAAAGTGTCCAAAGCATGGACAACATAGACGAGGGAATTATTGATCTGGGAGTCTCACATCAGTGATAGGGAAACTAGTAGACAACATAACGAAGAACAAAATTAATTAGAAAGGCAAGGTTTGATCAGGGATAGTTAGCATGGCTTTGTCAGAGGGAGGTCATGCGTAACAAATCTAGTGGAATTTTCAACGAGGTGGAGTGACCAAGAGGTTATATAGTATAGAATCCCTACTGTGTGGAAGCAGGCCATTCAGCCCATCGAGTCCATATCACCCCTCCGAAGAGCATCCCACCCAGACCTATTGTCTCTGTACCCCTCCATTTCCCCGGGCTAACCCACATAGCCATTACATCCCTGGATACTATGGGTAATTTAGCATGGCCAATCCACCTAACCTGCACATCTTTGGACTGTGGGAGGAAACCGGAGCGCCCGGAGGAAACCCACACAGACACGGAGAATGTGCAAACTCCATACAGACAGTTGCCCGAGGGTGGAATTGAACCTCGGTCCCTGGTGCTGTGAGGCAGCAGTGCTGACCACTGAGCCATTGTGATGAGGGTAGGGCAGAAAATGTAGTTTTTATTTCAGCAAGGCATTTGACAAGATCCCACATGGGAAACTGATAAAGCAGGTAAAAGCTTGTGGGCTTCAAAATTGTTGGATTCAAAATTTAGCTTTGTGACAGGAGACAGAGAATGGTGGGAAAGGGCTGTTTGTGTGACTTGAGCCCAATCTGCAGTGGCATACCACAGGGATCAGTGCTGGGTCCCTTTTTAATTTTAATATTATTCATAAATTATACTGATGGGAATGCAGGGGATGACCAGTAAATTTGTGGATGTCACAAAGATTGGCCGAGTAGTTGATAGTGAGAAGAGAGGTTTTAGCTTACAGGAGAATATAAACAGATCGGTCAGATGGGCAGATCTGTGGCAGATGGAATTTAATTCAGATCAGTGTGAGGTGATACTCTTTGGAAGGAGGAACAAGATGAGGGAGTACTCAATGAATGGCAAGACACTAGGAAGCTCAGAAGAACAGAGGGATCTTGGAGTGCTTGTCCACAGATCCCTGACGGTGGCAGGTTAGATTAATAGGGTGGTTAAGAAGGCATATGGGACACTTGCCTTTACTTGTCATGCGTAGATTATAAGAACAAAGAGTTTCATTGAATCCCTACAGCGTGGAAATAGGCCCTTTGGCTCAACAAGTCCACACCGACCCTCAGAACATCCCACCCAGATCCATCCCCCTATAAGCCACCTAATCTACACATCCTTGAACACTACAGGCAATTTAGCATTATGTTGGAGCTATATAGAACTTTGGTTCGGCCATAGCTGGAGTGCTGTATGCAGTGCTTGTCACTATAGGCAGATGTGAGGGAGGGATGCAAAGGAGATTTACTTGGATCTTTCCTTGGATGGAGCATTTCAGATATGAAAAAGAACTGGATAAGCTCAGAATCTTTTGATTTGAGGGGATTGGGGGATACCTGATAGAGATGTTTAGGATTATGAGGGACAGGGTGGATAGAAAGCACCTGTTCCTCTTAGTCAAAGGGTCAATAACAAGGGGATGTAATTTTACAGTAAAAGGCAGGAGATTCAGAGGGAAGTTGAGAACAGCTTTTTCACCCAAAAGTATTACAATCTGCAATTAATGCGCAACCCTGGACGTAAGGTGAAAGTTATTTGAACTCATCTGATGGTTCTACTGGACAAATCAGATTCCGGAAGGATTGAAACCTGGCTTGACTTTTTTTGTTGTTTAGTTTGTTTATGTGGTGGTTAGTCACTGACACATATTCACATGAGCCTTTAGATTTTCTTCAACAACAGAATAGATGTTCATTTCACAAAAAAAGCAATTTCAAAAAGCTATCTAAATATGGAAGGAAGATCTTAAAGCACAACAAATCAAAAGTTTCAACCCGATTCCCAACACCCATTACAGAGGAATTACACTCCAATTTCAATTTTATCATTCTACTTAACTGACTCATTTTAGCTTTTTGTCTACGGACTGTGGAAATAATTTGATGAAGCCATCCCAAGTTTACTGACATGATCTGTTCACAAATCGAAGAGCTTAAACTTTCTAATTTCTAATAACCTGTCGATGTCTAATCAAACTCTCCTGGTTTGGAAACTTCAGAAGTTAAACCCTTCTGCCAAGGTGACTACTTCCCTGAATTAGCTCCTCCGGTCCTCTGTTTCCTTCTCTTTTCTCCCCCTGTGGTCTCTCGGTGGGTCTCAGCCTGGTTTCCCAGCACTTAGTGGTGGGTCCCGGCCTGGTCTCTTAGCCGCTTGTGATGTGTCCTGGCCTAGTCTCTTGGCAGCTCGTGGTGGTTCTCAACCTGGTCTCGGTGGCTCGTGGTGGGTCCTGGCCTGGTCTCTCAGCAGCTCGTGGTGGGTCTCGTCCTGGTCTCTCGGCAGCTCGTGGCGGGTCTCAGCCTGGTCTCTCAGCAGCTTGTGATGGGTCCCGGCCTGGTCTCTCAGCAGCTTGTGGTGGGTCCCGGCCTGGTCTCTCGGCAGTTTGTGGCGGGTCCCGGCCTGGTCTCTCGGCAGCTTGTGGCGGGTCCCGGCCTGGTCTCTCGGCAGCTCTCAGTCTGGTCTCTCGGCAGTGTATCCGTTGATCTCTTGGCGGCTCATGGTGGTATCTTCGCTCAGTGTGTGAGTGGATCAGGTATCTGTAGTGACAGTGTCGAGAACAGACAGCAGAGTGAGTTAAGCAGAGGACTCATCAAAGACTGTTGAACTTTCAACTTAGTCCTTTATTTTCCTAGTTCAAACCATGAAAGATTTTAATGTAAACTATGACCTATTTATTTTTCTACTATTCTATGAAGTAATGCTTGACCTATTAACTCACGTTTCTCTTACTACCTTATACCTAAGTTGTTTTTGTACCTAGGTACCTTGGAACCTCAGATGGCAATATTATCCACTTTTCACTGTATTCCTGTACTTGAGTACACATGACAATAAAGTCTAAAATCTAAAAAAAAATCAGTGATTTTTAAAAAAAGTGAAATATTTTCATACTCAATTCTTGCTGAAGACATCAGAGTGTTCACATGTATTAACATGAGGAATGTTGTAAGTCAAATGAGAGGGGGGGAGAACATGAAACAGATGAGTTCTGACATCATGTATTTCCAACTTATGTCAATTGAGTGCACAGGCACATGATGTCGCAGCACAACTGAACATGCACAGATGGATCAGGGTGGCAAATTTTATTTTGTAACAGTCACTTTATTGTTTCTCTTGTTTCTCTCTTAACTCCATTACATTGTGTTCAGATGGAGCTATTCAGAATCCTGCCATTCACATGTCCTTTGGTCACATTCTTCTGTTTCTGTACTTGTACCATTCTAACTCCCTTTGGCCTTAGCACCGCGATAATCTCTGCTTCTCTCAGCTAGAAAGTCACAGGACTGAAATGTTAACTCTGTTTCCAACTCTACAAATGCTGCTACACCTGCTGAGTATTTCCAGCAACTACAGAACTTTGCTCTTCTATCAGTTCTTCTTCGTCTCTGAAATGGCACTGTGGGATCTTCTCTGTAACTCACAGCAATGCAATTTAATATTTCGTTCAAAACACAGCACCTCTGACATCCAGCACTCTTTTAGTGCATCAGGCTAGACTTTTGGGCGTAAGGCTTGAGTTGGGCTTGAACCCATGCTGCTGTGATTCCGACTACCATGGCAAGAGCCCTCACTAAGAGCCATAAATAACACACAATACTATTAAAGCTGGGGTGACACAGTAAAAGTAATCTGCCACAAGATTTCAATTTTTTTCATAAATGAGATTAGTTAAGGACCAATTCGGGAGATATTTAAGCTTGAACTTATTTTTGTCAATAAAAGCATCAAACAGCATTTTCACAGAAGAATCATAGAATCCCTACAGTGTGGAAGCAGGCCGTTTGGCCCTTCGTGTTCACACTGCCCCTCTGAAGAACATCCCACCCTGACCCATGGCTACCCCTCCCCCCACCCCCACTACAAATGGAGCACATGTGGGAAATTATTATTTCCTCTCAAGTTAGTAAAGTGATTTGTGCATTCTAGTGCCATGTGATGTTAAATATGTAAGCTTTACATTCAAATGATTGGTGAACTATATCAAACACATTCTATTGACCATTCATAGTGGGCAGTATGCTAGTCATGCTCAACCAGTTTATACTTGCAAGCCTTGGAAAAAGTATAGCCATTAGATGTGATTCTGCTATTGGTAATCATTTATTAAAATATCCAGATTGTGCTAAGAGTTATTCAGAAACCAATTTAAGATCATCATTGGGCCCACATTTGCACTGTTTGAAGCCATGTACAGAAATACATAGGGCCTTGCTTTATGTGGGCAAAAGGAATTAGTACATTAAGTTGAACCTTTTTCAAAAGAACGTTTTTGGAAATATCGAATCTCTGTTTCAACCACATGGCAACTTCCCGACAAATCAGAAATAACTGTCTGATCTGAGACTGAAGCTTGGCAGTTAAATGTTTTTGCTGCATCTCCATTCCAATTATGGCCCAACCAATCAGCATTGTCTTCTCATTCTAGATAAAATGGTGTCTGTTTTATTTTCAATGTCTAGTTCCTACATTGCAGTTCTGATGAGTGCAAGGTGGAGTCATAGAGTTGTACAGCACAGAAACAGACCTCTGGTCCAACTCGTCCATGATGACCAGGTATCCTAAATTAATCTAGTCCCATTTACCAGCATTTGGCCATATCTCTCTAAACCCTTCCTATTCATGCATCCAAAGATGAAAAGCTTCAGCTTCTAAACTCCTTGTTGTAATTTTTAAAATATTTGACGCAAAGGGAGGCACAATATTATTGGGTGAGAGATGTGGTAGTGAAATTAGTTTTGAATTGCTGTGGCAACAAGCAGCAGAGAAAGATGGGCTGAATGCCCTCATTAGATGTTGTCAAGTGTTTTGATTCTTGTCCATTAATGAGTGAGAGTGGATCACACAACATTCATCTTTTTTCGTTGGTGGTGAAGATTAATGCCCATTTTTGCTACAATATTTACACCTTGATAGGTTAGTCTCTTCCACTGCATTGACACTCATCCCTAATTGTTGTGAAGGAGATATTGAAGTGCTTTCAAGTTGGTGACTGAGTCAAGCCTGGAAGCTTAATATCTTTTTATGAATCTCCTCCCTATGTTAATGTGAAGAAGTTGCACTCTTGTGTGAGTTTGAACAAAATCTCTCCTTTTCTCAGGATTCTGGTCTAAAGTATAGTACTGTGTAGAAGAAAAAGTGACTATGACTCCACAGAAAATGCATAAATATTGTTCTTCATTCGTTTTGTAGAATGAATATGTAGTGAACCATACCTTCCTTTATGGAGATTCCTTTTCATTCTCAAAAAGAACAGATCATTTAACATGAATTCTGACAGTCGTTATAGGCTTGTATTTAAAAATGATTAGAATGCCGTAATCAAATCCTGTCAACTAGCTCTCAATCCTTTACAATCAAGGAAATAACAGGCAACACAAATTGAATGTGACGGAGCTATCCTGGTCAGCTCTACTGTATGTGACCTGACACTACACTGGCTTGGCAATAATGGTCACATGTGAATTTTGTTTTATTGTGGCAACCTGCAAAATCCAGGAAGGATCCACACTTTGTACCTCTAAGGTAGAGGGAATCACTGCTGACAAAACTGCCTGAAAAGATTTGGCCAGCTCGAGCTGCATTAGCCTGGGTAATCTCATAATGTGCTGCAATAAAAGCAGAATCAGGCCAAAACAGCAGCTGTTGGCCTGACAGCTGCGTCTGGGCAGCTATAGCCTTCTCTCAACTGCTGCACAGACGGCAAGCTAATAAAGCCCTCAAGAAATCACCATATTTCTACAAAGCACCTGTCCTGATTGCTATTATCTCCTGTCTTGCAATATTTTATTATTATTATTTAACGTGCAGGAAAGGAAATCTGACATTATGTATAGATTTTCTGGTTTAAGGGAATGGAAGATAAAATGCATCCAACCTTTATACACGCATAATTTTGTTACCACCTTAAAATGTCCAAACTGTTTACTTTGATGTGTCTTCCACATGTAATTTTCATTGCCGTTGTATATCAGGGAGCAGAGCTTTCACACTGGGTGCAATCAATGATCCAGGTGTAAATTGTGCTTAGAACTGCCCGAGTTTTGCAAACGATGCTGTCACCGTTGAGTTGCCCCTCAGATTGCATATCATGGTTTGTGAAATTTGCCATGAATCAGGCAGCCATTCAGAATGCAATTTTTATTCAATTCTTTTATTTTAAACAAATATTCCTGAAAATATAATAGCCTGGTGCAGTTCACTTAAAATACTGTAAGTAACCAGATTTTATGTAACTTCAAATGGTTTTGATGAAACGCTATGCAAAGCCACACATTAGTTATGTTGGGTTAAAGCAGTTCAGTTTCTTAGTAAATGTAAAAGAAATGATTTTAGAACATCCCGATCAGTGTCCTTATGCCTTAAAACAAAGTTCCTTTTTTAGAGCTTCCTTAAAAACCTGCAAAAAGACCCAGTTAGTGGGTAACACACCATGGTGTCTTGGGGTGAGGACCAGCTTCTAACAAACATAATCAAAAACTGAATGCAAAGGATCGGATTTACACTAGATTTACATTCGATTTACACTAGATGCAATTTGTGCTTCAAGTTTGACATCCTTCTCACAGGTCTGAGCCATCTTCAGATCAACTGTGTTGAGAAAAACGGTGAAACCTAGTGAGATTTCAGACAATGATCGATTGTTTTATTCAGGTAAAGCAACATGCTGGCAACGAGCCATTTTAAGTAATAACATTTGTTTAAGCAACCGAGCCTCAAGGTGAAATGTCCAAACTTTTTATTGCTCTTAGCCACTTTAGGTGTCCACCTTGTGAAACTCTTAGATCACATATGTCCTCCTTTCCAGGTGCAAAGGAGAGGAAATTTAGCTCACCCTTAATGTTGTCCCAATGACTCTGGGGCTTCCCCCGAGGTTATGAGACCACATGTACCATAATAGGTGCAGGAGTTGAGTTTGTGTTTTCTTTCTGGAGAATAATTGTAGAGAATTATACATCTCTTATTGCACAGAAACTAGCCACTTAGCCCAACTGATCCACAAACCTGTTTACGCTGCACGTTATCCTCCTACTGCCTCAGTCACCATAACCTTCTGTTGCTTTCTCCTACGTATACCTACAGGGATTTAATTTCTCCCACATAGACCCTTAATGCATCTATATTACTTGTTTCAACTATTCCTTATGGCTGTTCCCTGGGATGTACATCGAGACAAACAACAACTTCAGGGCCATCTATTCAGTGAGAGATGCTCTTTGGTCTGTCCGAAACTTGTCAGTGTTCCAGTGCAAAGCCTCGTCCTCGATTGAGTGGCATACTCTAAAGTCCAGGACTATGTGCTGAGGGACGTGCTAAAGCTTGGGGCAGCTACTGGCAAGTTGCAGTGGGGAAAGGCCACCAACTGAGAACTTTCTGCCATGATACTCTGAGGGTCTACTAATTTATAGAACCTCTTGTAGCTTGTATTGGAATATAAGTTGTTTCTTGTCATATTTAGTAAATGTTGCAATTTTGCATTTGAATAGAGGCATCTATGAGTGTCGGACTTGAACTGTCTTTTAATGTACTTGTGGATAATTTATGAATAAAGTTTATTTTGCGTAAAAGAAAACTCCTTACCCATTCTCTGGGTAAATAAGTTCCTTCTTGCATTTATTAATGATTATCTTCTAACTGTAACAGAAAATGTTCAAAATAACAGATCTGTCAGCTTCTGGGGAGGAGACATAGAGTATATATGTTTCGGGGCTGTCAACATTCATCAACAACTGATTTTCTGTTTCTATCTCAGATTTCCCACAGTGGCAAAATTTGCTTTAATATTTATAACACCCTGGACCCTGTAGAGGCAACATGGTCAAGCAGGCACTAAAAAGTAAGTGGTCTTTTATTACCTCTTACCGAGTTTCATTCGAATCTTAGGGGCTGGAAGCTTTCTAGGTATGGGTTTTGATCAGCCACGCTCAATGGCCACACTGTCAATGGCTTCTCAGGCCCGATGTAATGACTAAATCTTTATCACTGTTTCTGTCATAGAGTCATAGAGATAAACAGCACCGAAACTGACCCTTCGGTTCAACTCATCCAGGCCGACCAGTATCCTATATAAATCTAGTTCCGTTTGCCAGCATTTAGCCTAAATTCCTCTAAATCCTTCCTATTCATATACCCATCCAGATGCCTTTTAAATGTTGTAATCGTACCAGCCTTCACTACTTCCTCTAGCAGCTCATTCCATGCACGCACCATCCTCTGTGTGAAAACGTTGTCCCTTAGGTTGCTTTTGTATCTTTCCTCTCTCACCTTAAACCTATGCCGTCTTGGTTTGGATTCCCCCACCTCGAGGAAAAGACCTAGCCTATTTACCTTATCCATGCCCTTCATGATTTTATGAACCTCTATAAGGTCACCCCTCAACCTCCGACATTCCAGGGAAAATAGCCCCAGCCTATTCAGCCTCTCCCTATAGCTCAAACCCTCCAACCCTAGCAACATCCTCATAAATCTTTTCTGAACCCTTTCTAGTTTCACAACATCCTCCCTATAGGAGAGAGACCAGAATTGCACGCAATATTCCAAAAGTGGCCGAACCAATGTCCTGTACAGCTGCAACACGATCTCCCAACTCCTGTACTCAATGCACTGACCAAAACAGGCAAGCATACCAAACCCCTTCTTCGCCATCCTGTCTACCTGCGACTCCACTTTCGAGGAACTGTGAACCTACACTCCAAGGTCTCTTTGTTCAGCAACACTCCCTAGGACCTTACCGTTAAGTGTATAAGTCCTGCCCTGATTTGCCTTTCCAAAGTGCAACACCTCACATTAATCTAAATTAAACTCCATCTGCCACTCCTTGGCCCATTGGCCCATCTGATCAAGATCCTGTTGTAGTCTGAGGTAACCTTCTTCACTGTCCACGACACCTCCAATTTTGGTGTCATCTGCAAACTAACTAACTGTACCTCATTTATAGAAATGACAAAAAGCAGTGGACCCAGCACCTATCCTTGTGGCACACCGCTGGTCACAGGCCTCCAGTCTGAAAAGCAACCCACCACGCCCTCCTTCTATCTTCTACCTTTGAACCAGCACTGTATTCAAATAGCTAGTTCTCCTTGTATTCCGGGTGAACTAACTTTGATAAACAGTCCACCATGAGGAGCCTTGTCGAACGCCTCACTGAAGTCCATATAGATCACATCCACCACTCTGTCCACATCAATCCTCTTTGTTACTTCTTCAAAAAGCTCAATCAAATTAGTGAGACACAATTTACCATGCACAAAGTCATGTTGATTATCCCTAATCAGTCCTTGCATTTCCAAATACATGTGAATCCTGACCCTCAGGATTCCCTCCAACAATTTGCCCACCACCAATGTCTGGCTCACTAGTCAGTAGTTCCCTGGCTTTTCCTTACCACCTTTCTTAAATAATGGCACCATGTTAGCCAACTTCCAGTCTTCCCGCACCTCCCTGTGGCTATTGATGATACAAATATCTCAACAAGGAGTCCAGCAATCTCTTCCTTCACTTCCCACAGAGTTTTAGGGTACACCTGATCAGGTCCCGGGGATTTATCCACCTTTATGTGTTTTAAGACATTCAGCACCTCCTCCTCTGTAATATGAACATTTTTCAAGATGTCGCTATTTCTTACCCCATGTTCTCTATCTTCCATATCCTTCTCCACAGTAAATACTGATGCAAAATACTCATGAACAAAACAGAAGTTGCTGGAAAAGCTCAGCAGGTCTGGCAGCATCTGTGAAGAAAAAATCCGAGTTAATGTTTTGGGTCCAATGACCCTTCCTCAGAACTCATTTCAGATACTCATTTAGTATCTCTCCCATCTCCTGCGGTTCCACACATAGGTGGCCATGCTGATCTTTAAGGGGCCCTATTCCGTCCCTGGTTACTCTTTTGTCTTTAATGTATTTATAGAATCCCTTTGGATTCTCCTTAACCTTATTTGCCAAAGCATTTCATGTCCTCTTTTTGCCCTTCTGATTTCCCTCGTAAGTATACTCCTACTGCCTTTATACTCTTCTAGGGATTCGTCGATCCCTGTTGTCTATACTTGACAATATGCTTCCTTCTTTTTCTTGACCAAAACTTCAATTTCTGTAGTCATCCAGCATTCCCTACACCTACCAGCCTCACCCCTCACCCTAACTCATACAGTCTCTGGGCTCTCGTTGTCTCATTTTTGAAGGCTTCCCATTTTTCAGCCGTCCCTTTACCTGCGAATATCCATCCCGGATAAACTTTTGAAATTTCTTGCCTCATACCGTCAAAATTGGCCTTCCTCCAATTTAGAACTTTAAGTTTTAGTGTGTTGTCCTTTCTCCCAGACCCATATAGGCCCCAGGCTGAGGACTTGAACCCAGGTGAGTTCTGCAATTCAGGGCAGATGCAAAACACATTGTATATCCTGCACTTGATCAGCAGCTAAGCAGAGGCAGGAGAGAAATATTGGTGGGGTGAGGGGGAATGTTGGCAAGCAGCCTTTTCAGTTGTATGAAAATGAATGGCAAGCAATAATTTGATGTTGGGCAAAGGGGTGCTGTGAAAGGAAGACTTGGTTCTTTGTGTTAATGAAGTTGGATATGACAGCAAAGTAGCTGTTGCACGAGATTGTCTGAATGAGTGAATTACTGGAACTGAAGCAAGCCTTGCAATAATGAGGGCATCTCAGGCAGTGGTGCCCTACTCCTCCCACCTCTTCTCCCTTCCTTTGGCCCACGTCTTTGTCTTTGTTCTCGTCCTGGAAATATTCTGAGGAAGCTGTGCTTTCTGCAGGTCCAAACCTTGCTGTTGCACAAGAGTGCAGATCCTGAGTGGCATGTACTTCAGGGTATTTCTAGGCTTGTCCAGGCACTGATGTTTGCAGATGACATGCAGAGCAATACATTGGATTGTCACATGAAATTGACTGTATTGTTCCTCTCCTCCGTATTAAGTTTCTGGAAAGTGTCATCAACCACATTCAAAAGGGGAATTCCTTCATGTCCAAGCTAGCTGTCAATAACCTTGACTCCAGGTATGAGACTGTTTGGATGAGACAAAGCAACTTGACAATTCTATTTGTGGTTGCTATGCTTTAGAGTCAAAGCCCTTGCTTGTGGTTATTGAACAATCTTGGGTGATCAGGGAGGTGATCTTTGCCCCACCTGCACAGTCAGTGCATCTGTGTAAAGTTATCCTTGTATTTGTCTCTAGCAGAGGCCTGGAGGCATTGAGACACAAAGTTATGAGGATGGCAGTGACTTTGACAACGTTGCTGTCAGTTCCAGTTGGCAGCAGGTCCTTTTCCAGCAGGTTACAAATGTCTGCCACTCCCTGTCGTGAGCAATCTGACACCCTGGTATCCCCACCAGTCGAGGGATCCTGTCAAAGCCCTCATTCAGTCACCTTTTCTGAGGAAGGATGTCCTGGCTGCAGGTGGAGTGCAACAAAGGTTTACCAGACAGATTCCTGGGATGGCAGGACTGATATATGAAAAGAGACTAGATCAGTTAGGACTATAGTCACTGCAGTTTAGAAGAATAACGGGAATCTCCTAGAAATTCTAGCAGGAAGGATGTTCCTGATGACTAAGGAGTTCAGAATCAGGGGTCTCAATCGAAGGATATGTGTTGGACAATTTAGGACTGAGATGAGGGGAAACTTCTATACCCAGAGTGTGGTGAGGCTATAGAATTTTCTGCCGCAGAAAGTGACTGATGCCAGAACATTCAATGTTTTCAAGAAGGAGATAAATATCATTCTTGGGGCAAAAGGGATCAAAGGGTATGGGGAGAAAGCAGGAACAGGGTATGAGTTGGATGATCAACCACGATCGTATTGAATGGTAGAGCAGACTTAAAGGGCCGAATGACCTACTCCTGCTCCTCTTTTCTATGTTTCTGTGTTTGCTGCATTCCCTGAGCCCTAAAATGGGGAAATGTACAAAATGAGCATATCAGGAGAAGTTTATGAATGAAGGCTGTATAAATATTGGGAGATAAACATTACAGGAAGTAGGCACAGGCGAGGAAGGATTCAAAATGAAAAATGCCTGGGAGACAAAGTAAAAAAGAGTTGTGAAGAAGAATGAGAGAATTTCTGTGAAAGATGTACAGGGAGAGAGAATGCGGTAGGTGACTGGAACTCTCTCTGTAAATGCCAATGCATACTTAATTGAGAATTTTAAAATTAAAATTGATAGATTTCTGTGAAACAAAGATGCTAAGGGTATGAGGCAAAGCGAATATATGGAACTATCATTGATCGTCCATGATCTCACTGAATGGTGGAAGGGACCCGAGGGGAAACTGGCCTCTCCCTCATCCTGTATTCCACTGAAAATGAGAGAGACAGAGAGAAAGAGACAGAGAAAATGTAAGCTAAACAGAAAGGCAGTTAGGAGACTGAACAATTTAAAGAGTAAAGGCAGAGGCAAAGACACCAGAGTCCTAATGGATCATAGGGCTACTCTCTCATTTGAGAGAAATGGCTGGTGACGGTTTAACCTGAAGATCAGCATGTGTCAGGCAAGGGGAGAGATTGAGAAGAACAGTCCCTCATGGTAACCTCTGCTAGTGCAAGGATTGAACCCACAATGTTGGCATCACAAACCAGCCACCCAGCCAACTGAGCTAAGTTAAAAAGAGTAGGCTACAGGCAAAAAAGCAATTAAAGTAGGAGAAACATGCAATTCTCAAAAGCTTAAATCAATGTACAATATCGTAGGAAATTAGTTAGCATTGAAAAAAAAGCAGGAAATGTCAAAGCTATTAATTAGTTAGAAGAGTACATGATATAACTTGAGCTAATTTAAAAATATATATATATATATTTCTGCTGGGAGAAATCCAATTCAATATAAATTGATACCTGGGAAAATGTTCCTGTTAAATTGTGTCAACTGTAACATGTTTAATTAAAATTAAAAGAAGAAACAAAACATGATTCATTCTGCTAGTACCTGCAGGTGTATTTGTAATAATTTGTGAATGTCTGTTGGAAATGTATACTTACAAAGAAGTCTGAATACTTTTATCTGTGACTAAGATTGAATTTGCTTTCATTTACTGACAAAGAAATATATAATTTTATCTAACAATCAAGTGAGGATCCATGTTTTTGAGGCTTTTTTAATATAAGGGAATAACATTGGATGGCAAATCCTGCCAAAAGTTACGACCAAATCCCAGGTGATATTCCCTAATATAATACAGGTTGAGACAGGAAACCCCAAACTGTTAAGCTCCCAGGTGAAGCGGGATGAACTGGCTCCCCTTCTTTAATTCCCCGTCCCCTCAGTCGGTCACAGCAAGGTTTCCTGGCGCCACTGTATGCTAGGGGGCTGTCTAAGTACACTCAGTAATTAGACATGACTGCCACTATCTGATGGTTCAGCCTTTGAAAGGTTGCTGGATCATTTCAGATTTCGACTGGCACAGGTCAATACTGGTATAACCTGTCCAGAGTTACAAAGTTGGATTGCCTTTTCCTGGGCAGTGCCACTGGAGTAAATCTAACCAGCCTACTTCACATCTATGCAAACTTCCAGCTGGGTAGGGGTTGGCTGTAGTCACTGCATTAGTTTTTCAGTATGAAATGCAGAGCTCGATGGAGCCATCTGGCATGGGTACGAGCATGACTGGAGTGCTCCAGCAACTGCTGCTGGGCTTTATTAGTTGGTGCTGCAGCAAGTTGTTAATCTCCTCCGAACCTGCGCCAACTCTCTAGGCCTAGCCGATAGGGATATGGAAGGGGCCTATCCCACAGCCCACATATCATGTAGAAATGGCATGGTGTTGCCTGGCTTGTTGGTATAAGCTATCAAATGTCTTGCCAAGTCTGCTCACTACTCTATACCGAGGTGGGCAAATGCATACACTTGTATTTCTCTGTCGGTTAGCCCGGTGCTAGGGGTTTCTCATCCTCCAGTGTCTCCCCACTGCTACCTTGTCCTTTAAGTTAGTAACAATGGAACACACTGTTAAGTGGTAGATGCGGGTACGGTTACAACATTTAAAAGACATTTGGACGGGTACATGAATAGGAAAAGATTAGAGGAACATGGGCCAAATGCAGACAAATAGGACTAGTTTAATTGGGAAGCCTGGCTGGTGTGGACAGATTGGACTGAAGGGTCTGTTTCCGTGCTATTTGACTCAATGACTCTAACTGCTGGTCCTCTTTTCAGCCGTGGCATTGCTGATGACACAGCTTTTGCTTTTTATTCCCCCTAATCTGGGATCTCAATCAAATAAATCATTTCCCTGAACTTCTTGGCATTCTTACAGTCTCCTGGCTGAAAGGGTCATGCTGCATCATGTTTGTCTACCTCTTCTTCTTCTTCACTGATTAGGAGATTTTCAGCAGGTCACTTCACTTTGAGTTGCTCTCAAAGCTCTGCTACATATTTGAACACAGAGACTTCTTTTTCTGTTCCAAATATTTTCTAACCAACCTCCTCTGAGATGTTATTACAAACCTCTGAAACAGGTGGGACTTGGAACTCGGCCTTATAGGTCAGAGGTAGGGACACTACCCGGATTCCTCAAGAGCCCTCCTCCGTTAGTTCTAACATTCTCACCTCGACTAGTTTCAGAGGCTCACACTTGGCTCCCACACATTAATTCAAATGGAGAAAATGTAGTAGACTCATTGAGTCCCTGGTGGTGAAAGAAGAAAGTGCAGTCCTTTACCCCAGCCTTGGGGATACCAAACACACTATGCCCTGATCACAGGTTTTAGGGTGTGATAGTGCTGGTCCAGCGTGCCCTGTGACTGGAGGTGATACACTTTGGCTGGATCATGCCCAGGTTAACCATGACTTCCTGGAATATTGTGCAGATGAAATTTGTGCAGCTGGGACCAGTAAAAATGGTGGATGGTCTAGGCTTGGATTTTTGCACATACCAACATGTCCTGCTACTGGAATCCCATGATTTGGTCACAGTATTTCCCTGCATTACCTCAGTTGTATGATTACCTGGTGGATCACTGCCTACTCCTCACTGGAGATCTGTATGGCTGTCATCAGCGCCTGACTTTTTATGTAGTAGCATTCAGGGAGCTCTTCTTCCTTGGCATTTGTGTGAGTAGTCTAAGCTTGTGGTTTTAACAGTGGGTCAGCTTTCTGGGCTGTCATCAAGAATGTTTTATTTGTTATCTCCTTTGGGTTTTCTAGACTCTGAAATTTTTTTTCAGATTGTTGACTGTAGAGTGGAGGGTCTTCTCTTTGTAGTGGCACCTCAGACTGAGCTTGTCTTGCCATAGACTGCATGACTACACAGAAAATTCCAGGTACTTTCTCTTCCAGCCTTTTTGGTCTCCCTGACCTCAGCAAGTTTCTTGGAGCTTACTGGGGAATGATTATCTTTGATCCTGCCAGGTTGTTGCTGAGGAGCAAGGAAGGTTCTGGTCACTAGTCCTGACACAAGGTCCCAGTCCCGATACGCCTGGTAAAGGGAGATGGGCATGTGACCTCAATTTCCCAGCACCTTGGTACACTGCAAACTTCATTGCTAAAGTCATGCCTTTCCCCAGCAGTAGTCTGGCCCAATATCCCTCAGTAGCTCTACAGACTGGTTTGCCCCACTGTGAGGAAATGTGGTCACCAACATGGTAACTCTCAGGAATTTGTTTAATTTCATCCACACTGTCAGGAGCGTCTTTGCAGAGATTCGCAAGTACAATCAAGCCACAGCCTGCTCTGCTATACGCACTGACTGACTTGCTTTCTTTGCGTGGGGTGTATGTGCCCTGCTATGCCCCACTGGTTTTTCCCATAGCCTCCAGTTAGCCCGGACTAACCTTACCTTTGGCAGTTAAAATACTCAGGCTTCTTGGCCTCACTCCTTCTTTAACCCCAACCTTTCTGTTGTGGGGAGGGCTCGCAGCATTTCCCTCTGTCCCATGGGTGCTCAGTTTCCTATTGCTCTCTCCACCTCTGTCCTTTCCAATTGGTTAAGGGTGACTAGGGAATGGCTTGTGGATCACCTCAACCATTGGCCACTGCAGTTGCCTGCCTGGACCCAGTCACTCTCTGTTCCTTGAGGTGGATTTTTATTGGGAAGGAAATTGAGATCTTGGACTGTTTGAAAATTATTTTAAGAATTTTGATGTATGTGGTTTCTGGTCAAAAACAAGTTGCTTAAGCTTTTTAAATCCCAGGTACTTCTGGTTAGGCCTGAGCATTCAGATTGTTTATGATGGTACACATCGAGCACTAACTAGTTATGCACTTAAGATGGCATGGTTAACTGCCAGTAACCAGTGGTAGTTTTCTCAGGCAAGGGAAAACCTGGTGAGTTTTGCCTGAAAGTTTACTCTGGCCATTTTAATTGCTGTTGTACCTGCTCAAAATAGATAATGAACGCTTTTATTTCTGCATCCTCAAAGTTAGCAGAAAATTGGATTGACTTCACCCTCAAGTCTGAGCTAGTGGTGTCTTCAATGGACACAATAGGATTTATGTTCTTCAGCTCAAGCTATCTCAGTTCAAACTCCCTTTCCAATTGTTTTTCCTGAAATTCTCTCCTCTGTTCACTCTTTTCCATTTCTCTCTCTCTCCCCTTTCTTCTTTCTCTCTCTCTCATTTTTCTCCCTCTTTAACTTTCCTTCTGTTTTTCTTGAAACTCTATTTTTCATTGCTCCAATTTTGATTGCGCTATACCTCCTGTATCTGTTTCAAAGACAGAAAATGATGGATTAACTCAGATGGTCTGGCAGCACCTGTGGAGCAAGAAACAGAGTCAAGTTGGTATTGATTCTTCTTCAGAATAGAGTCATACTAGACTCGAAATGTTAACTCATGTTTCTCTCTTCACAGATGCTTCCAGATCTGCTCAGTTTTTCCAACATTCTCCGTGTTAGTGCAGATTTCCAGCATGCACAGTATTATGCCTTTACTCTATCTATTTTATTGTCTTCAATTTCCTGCTGTAAACCATTGGTCTGCTTTAAAATCTTGGGTTTTCTGGCTTTTGAACGAAATTCTAATCCGCGGTGCCTTACTCAATCTTCTAACTGTTTGAAGGACAGCACTTTTAAATCCTCAGGTGTAACTTCCCATTCAGAAGGATATGATTGTACTGATGATAGCGAAGAGGAGATTCACCAGGATGTTACTTGGGATAAAAAAAAGTCTCAGTTATGAGGAGATACTTGATAGGCTGGGTTTGTTTTCCTTGGAGCAGAGGAGGCTGTGGGAGAGTCTGATTCAGGTACACAAAATTATGAGACGGATAGATAGAGTAGATCATGAAAATCTTTGCCCCATAACAGATGTGTCTAAGACCAAAGGACATAAATCTAAAAATTTTTTTTCACCCAGAGGGTGGTAGAAATATGGAACCTGCTACCTGAGAGCGTGTGGAAACAGGTACTCTCGCAATATTTAAGAAATGTCTGGATGAGTACTTAAAATGTCAGGGAGTAGAAAGAGGTGTACCAAGTGCAGGTAAATGGGATTAGTGTTTGTTGATCAGCATAGACATGGAGGGCTAAAGGGCCTGTTTCTATACTGTATGACTTTATGATGATTCCTCTGTTAGGATGCACTGGCATCAAATGTAGCCATCCCTGTACTATAGCAGTGCAAACTCAAGAAATCCTTTAACAGTTCAAAAAATTTATTTTAAAGTGGCAATTTACCACTCTAATTTGTTTTTACCTGTCGGTTCAAATTATGGCCGTGAGCCCAGATTTGTTTCAACCAGACCGAGGCAAGTGATTTATAGCTTTTAACACTTATTTAGACCTACCTTAGATCAGGATATTTCCCTGAAAACTTTATTGAGTTTAAGCTAGACAGTTCCACAAACACTTGTTTTTGTGTTTATATGATTTACATAATTAACATACAGGGGATAAAGTTGTCTGAAAATGTTACCTTCCTCCAGATAGCCTGCTTAATTTTAATATGTCTTATAAACATCCCAGATATTCTAATGTTCCAGGATTTCTCTCGTCATAAAATACACTTCCCACCTAAGAATGTATACACTGGGGTTTGTTTCAGTTGTAGTAGAAAAACATTAAATGAGTCAATTTACTAATTTTACAATTTCATGAACAGTAATTAACTTTGTAAGGATTAGTAAACTGCTGTAGCAAAACTGTTAAAAGACGCAGTACCAAAACTAATTAAATCCAATTTGATGTTATTTACAATTATTCAAGAATATCTAAGAATATTTAGGAATATCTAAGAATAGCTAAAAATAAAATGTCTAGCAATCTTTAAGAATAGAATATCCATCGACTATTAAAGTTTTATCTTAAAGCCTCGAGCAAGTAAGACGTACTCCCCTGATGGGACAAGATATCATTTGAGAAGTAGTATTCGAGTATCCCTAATACATCTGAAATTTACGCAAAAGGGTCTTACTTTTGTGTTAGCAGACAATGTAAATGTAATGTAAATGTAAATGCTATGTAAATGTGGATGTTAACCCTTGCTATAGGATCCTCCCCCTTTCAAGTGATGACATATCATCTTTCCTTAATTTTCCACAAAAATTCCTTTATGAAGTTGTGACCTTTCATTTAGTCCAAATTATTTACCATGTTATCTACTTTTATCTCCCCTCTGTTCTTTTAACATTAAAACTTAAATATTAAAGATTAAATGTTAAAGGTTTATCTTCAAAAATATTTTATTTCTCTGTCTTTATGGTTTTTAAGTTAACTTGGTTTCTAATGTACTCATATGATCAGGATCTTTGCCATCTCTTACCAGTTGAATGATTCCAGTATTTCCTCTGTAATTAACATTTAAGCTTGACGCTCAGGTGTGATGTGACCATTTATCTTTCCAGACATTTTCAATAAGTTTACTGTTGTTTATACCTTTTTTTGCCTTCTGTGTTGAGTACTATCTTAATTAGTAGCATATGTGTGTTGTCTCCATGACCCCTTTGAGAAATATTCTTTTCCAGTGAGCTGCATTTGAGTTTTTACTGGTTACTTACTACATGAATCTTTACCTTTAAATGTTTTTAGTATCAATGTGTGTCCTATCTAACTAGTTAAACTTATTTCTCAATCAAACCTACATTTCTAACCACATTCCATCACACAGTAATGTCTCTTAATTTGTTGTGGTTTCAGACAAAATACCCCAAATTATCAAGTTCCCAGGTGAGGAGGGATGATCTGATTCCTCTTTATTCACCCATCCACTCATTTGGTCGCAGTAAGGTTAATTTACAAAAAAATCCTCTCACTTGCGGATATCTTTCATCCAGAACAAAATAATTTATATTTTTAAAGGAATCAATTCAACAGTGAGTTTATTAATAACTAAATGTGAGAAGAAATAATAATGAAGGACACATACACACAAATTAGGAATAACAAGTGAGTCCAGAAAGAAGTTTAAGCGGCACAGTGGCTCAGTGGTTAGCTCTGCTACTTCACAGTGTCAGGGCCCCAGCTTTGATTCCATCCTTGGACAACTGTCTGTGTGGTGTTTGCACATTCTGCCTGTGGCTGCATGGGTTTCTGCTGGGTGCTATGAGGCAGCAGTACTAATCACTGAGCCACCATGCCGCCACTTGATTCTATCAACCAATCCACTATCATTAGGTGGGCCGCTTGTTTATATTTAAATAAGGCTGCGTGTCTTCATTTTATCAATTTTCACTGCATTTGGTTGAATATCTCTGGTTTCCAGAAATCAAAAGTTATAAGGGAATGAAAATAGCTAAATCCATGAGATAATTGCATTTACTGCATGGTGAGCTAGGAAGAATAGAAATATTTCCCCATAGCTCAAAAGGCTAGCTATCGGATGGGAATCCCACAGAGAGAATAAAAACAGTTCTGCAAGATGATCAGGAAAACCTTAATTTTGGTTTCCTTTATTAAATTCAATGCTGCCTTCCCTCCAACTAAATGGAACACATCACAAAGGTAAATTCAAGGGCATTGGTTTTTACTGAATGTATGAATCTATGTCCTTAGCCAAGCTGTTCCAGCACAGCTACAATACTGGCATTTATCCAACAATTGGAAAATTGCTTCGGTAGCTCATGAAGGCACAAAGCAGGACAAAGCCAACACAGGCAATTACCACCCCTTCAGTCTACTCTTGACCACTAGCAAAGTAATGGAACGATCATTGACAGTGCTATCAAGCAGTAATTGGTTAGCAATAACCTGTTCACTGCTTTCATTCCACCAGCTCCCATTTTAGTCTTGGTTCAAACATGGACAAAAGAGGTTCTTGATATCAAGACAGAATTTCCTGAGTGTGGCATCAAGGAGCCCTGGCAAAACTGGAGACAGTGGGAACTAGGGAAATACTCTTGATGGACATTAGTCATTCTAGCTGTAGGATATCTCTGCAGGAGTTCCTGAGAGTGGTGTATCTTAACTGCTTCATCAAAGATCTTCCTTTCATCATAAACTCAGAAGTGGGAATGTTCACTGAAGATTGTATGTATTCAGCACCATCCATGGCACCTCAAACACTGACACAGTCTGTGTCCAAATGCAGCAAGACCTGGACGACATCCAGGGGTGGGCTAATAAGTGGCAAGTAACATCCATGCCACACCAGTGCCAAACAATGACCATCTCCAACAAAAGAAAATGTAACCATTGATGAATTCCACACCAATATTCTGCGGGTTACTATTGACCAGAAATTGAATTTGGCTAGCAAATAAATACAGTGGCTACAACAGTAGGTCAAACGCTATGAATCCTGCAGTAAGTAACTGACATGCTGATTCCCCAAAGCCTGTCCATCATCTACGAAGCACAAGTCAGGTGTGTGATAGGGGATTGTGTGGGTGGGTGCTGTTCTGTGTCATGGATGTATGTCTGCCCCATGAAGTACAAGGATCAGTGAAAATTGACCCTCAGGCCTCAACAACCTATGGTTAGGGAGATTATTGTACCTTGATACCCTACCAAAATGACCCAGGGCAGGAGGGGAATTGAAATCAATGACAGCTGTTGGGAGGATGAATTGTGATCAGTTGTTACCCCCGCGGGCAATATGTTAAATGAGAGAGAATCTAGCTATTGCCCCTGCACATTCCATGTCACTTCCATCAGTGAATCACTTCCTTTCCTTGGGGTTACCATTGACCACAAACTGAACTGGATCAACTGTTTAAACTCATGGCTACAAGAGCAAGTCAGAGGCTGGGAATTCTGTGGTGACTAACTTGCCTCTTGTTTCCCAATACCTTTCACCACCTACAAGACATAAGTCAAGAGTATGATGGATTACTCCCCACTTGCGCAGATCAGTGCAGCTCCAACAATACGCAAAAAGCTTGGCACCATCCAGGATAAAGCAACCCACTTGACTGGCATCACATCCACCACCTTCAATGTTCACTCCATCCAGCATGAGTGCATAGTGGTGACAGTGTGCACCATCTACAAGATGCATTGCAACAATGTACTAAGATTCATCTAACGGTAACTTCCAAAGCTGTGAGCTCCACATTTTAGAAGAACAGCAGGAACACCACCCACCTGCAAGTTCACCTCCAAGCCACTCACCATCCTGACTTGTCACTGTTCCTTCAGTGTTGCTGGGTCAAAATTCTGAAACTCCCTTACAAACATCACTATGGATGCATCAACCCCTTTCCAATTGCAGCAAGTAAAGAAGGCAGCTCAGTATCCACATCACCTTCTTCAGGTCAATTAGGGATGGTAGTTACGCTAGTTACGCCCACATTTCTCACAAAGAATAGAACAACGTGCACACCAATCTCTACCTCTATATTTCAGCGTGATTTACAATATAATCCTGTTGCCTGCTCGATAGAATCAAGCTATCACCATGTTCCCATTCGTCCCTCGTTTAGTCAGTGCAGTCAGCCTTGATAAGACATCCGGATGTCTGCGTCCACCTTTTGAAATGAAGTGGGAAGCCAATGATTTAATTTAATCCGAATCTGTGCTTTAAAAAAGATACTTTTGTGGCAAGCTTTTAACGAGGAAACACACAAACAAAAATGCTCGCTGCGAGACTGTAATTTCAAAACAAACTCAGAAATTCTGATGCTGTCTCATTTAAAGATGTTCGCTGCGGAAGAAAAACTGTTCAGAGAACCCTGCAGGGTTAACTTGCGGTGCAGGTACCTGTCAGAAGGTTTTAAACTGCCGTATTCACACTGGAGGGGAAGAGGGAGGGGTAGGCTTTACAGACTTGCAAAAACTACACAATGCAATTACTATCACCACACCGAATTCCAAAGTTGATCTCGTTTTACGCACGTGAGCCAACCACAATTTTAAGCATGGAGTAGTTTGAAAGATGGAGCAATGAATTTTCCCTGATTGCTGGGTCACATCATTGTTCCTGTGTATGCATAAACACTACACTGTGATTCTAATGGTCACGCTTCAGCTGTTATCTGAAATTTGCTCTCGCCATAAGGATTGACTAATCTGGTTCGTTTTGACAGCAGCTTGCATTTACTGTATCAAGAGTTGCCAGGTAATGGCGCTTTTTGTGTGTGTGTGCGCGCACATTTTATATATGAAAAAGAAAATAACAAAGCATATGTTAAGTAAATACCCAAGGCATTAGTCATCACAGCATTCAGGTTACACTGAAACAAACTTTTCATCACATGCCGTTTATTATGCTCCGAACAAAGGTGGGGTTTTAGATAAGCATTAGCACAAATCAAAACATATCACTCCACTCCGCATTATCTCGGTGAAAAGAGAAAACAATGATTGCTCTCCAGCGACAAGTCACAAATTGACAAAATCCCACACTGACAATTAAAGCAATCGCCTCCGCAGACGCAGGAATACGATTTTGTACGCAAGTATGAAGAAACTTGTTAAATCCACTAACAGTGATATTACTTCAAGCAATTAGGAACATGCTGATAATGATATGAGTCTTCAGCTGTAAATAATTATGCTGCCTCAAGGCTATGGTTTAATTCTTGGCTCAGCATATCTATAAACAATAATCAAACTGCAAAGCAAGTTGCGTGTTATTGTTACATATATATACTCGCTCCCCTTTTGTCTCGTTGTGTACAATCATTTTCAAGGTTCCACGGTTACCCCAGTGGCAGTTCTGACCTTCAGAATTTTCTGCCTGCGAAGGGAAGAGATAATCTGTTTTTTAAAAAAATATATGTACGTCAATCTAAGTGAAACCACACAGCGTGCCCAATGCCAGTTCTTCGCAAGTCCCAGAACTGTTATTTCCAGTCTGTATGTACTGTGAATCAGGGCCTGCTGCTGTGGCACAATAAATGGGGACATTAGGAGAAAACGTTATAATTGCTGCAGCCCACATCTTGTTAATAAGTAATGTACAGTCAAGCTTTAGGCAGCTGCAACTAAAATGTTTATACTGTCAGCATCAGTTGCTATTGACACGGCATGTAATTAAACATTTGTACAGGTCAGCAGAAAGTGCTCTCCTTGAATAAAAGCTATCGCCATTCGAGCATCACTGCAACTAAAACAAAAATAATAATTCTTTTTGCATTACGCTTTTACTGCTGTAAAATTTATCGTTAATTTGCACGTGGTGGACCAACTTTAAGGCAATGAAATTTCAGGCAGCCAATATGATGGGGGTCGTGGTGGGGAGGGGGGGGGAGCGGAATGTGCAACCAGGTCTGTTAAAAAGATGAAATAAAGTCACGCAATTTGCCACTATTTCAGAGTGGGGATTATTGACTAGTATTCCAAACTAGAAGAGAAAATACCCAGGGAGCCTTCACATTCAAACTCCGTACTTTAATTAGTTCTTATGAGGAAGGTTAAAAAGGAGCTGATAGTACTGCAAGAGCAAAAGAGAAATATAAATAGACAAAATTGAGATTATTCTTGGAACTACCTCCTTTAACCCATATGCCATCTGTACCCTTTCTGTCGCACTCCAAGTTCTGCATTGTTCTACTTTGCTTCTGCCACCTACACCTTTCTTCTCACCAATTCTTTGGCTACAAGAGCAGTTCAGACGCTGGGGAAACATCGGCGAGTAACTCATCTCCTGACTCCTCAAAGCCTGTCCACCATCTACAAGGCACACAACAGGAGTGTGGTACACACCCAGCTTGCCTGGATGAGTGCAGCTCCAACAACACTTAAGAAGCTTGACACCATCCAGGACAAAGCAACCCGCTTGATTGACACTACATCCACAAACATCTAATCCCTCAGTAGCAGCAATGTGTACTACCTATAAGATCCACTGCAGAAATTCACCAAAGATCCTCAAGCAGCACCTTCCAAACCCATGACCACTTCCATCTTGAAGGACAAGGGCAGCAGACATATGGGAACAACCCCCCCCCAAGCCACTAACCATCCTCACTTGGAAATATATTGCAGTTTCTTCACTGTGCTGCTGGGTCAAAATCCTGGAATTCTCTCTCTAATAGCATTGTGGGTCAACCCACAGCAGGTGGACTGCAGCGGTTCAAGAAGGCAGTTCAGCGCCACTTTCTCCAGGGCAATAAATGCTGGCCAGCCAGTGACGCCCACATTCCACAAATAAATAAATAAAATTGGTAGCCATGCCGATGTAACACATACTCCAGAAATCACCCCCGTCCCCCAAAATCTTTCTTCTCCGTTTAAGACCTTTTCTTGAAGAAAATACCCAGCCCCTTTATTTCATTCATTCATGGGAATATGGGCATCACTGGCTAGGCCAATATTTATTGGTCATCCCTAATTAGAAAATAAGAAATAGGAGCAGGAGTAGACCATCTGGCCCTTTGAGCCTGCTCCGCCATTCAACAAGATCATGGCTCATCTTTTCGTGGACTCAGCTCCACTTACCCACCTGCTCACCATCTTCCTTAATTCCTTTACCATTCAAAAATCTATCTTTGCCATATAACATTCAACGAGGTAGCGTCAACTGCTTCACCGGGCAGGGAGTTCCACAGATTCACAACCCTTTGGGAGAAGGAATTCCTTCTCAATTCAGTCCTAAATCTGCTCTCTCTGATTTAGAACTGTCCCCTTGTTCCAGTTTCACCCTCCAGTGGAAACAACCTCCCTGCTTCTATCTTATCTATTCCCTTCATAATTTTATATGTTGCCATAAGATCCCCCCTCATTCTTTAAATTGAGTAGTCCCAGTCTACTCAATCTCTCCTCAATCACCAATCCTGTCAACTCCGAATCAACCTGGTGAACCTCCACAGTTGCCCTTGAGAAGGTGGGGTGACATGTTGCCTTCTAGAACTACGGTAGTCCAGGGGAGTTGAAGGGGTTGGGTAGGCATTCATACAATGCTGTTGGGTAGGATGTTCCAGGACTTTGATCTAGTGACAGTGAAGGAACGGTCAGATAGTTCCTGGACCAAGTGTCACCTTGTATTTATGATGAATTAATGCTTGACAAATCCATGATCTGATGTAACCTATTTTGATTCAGTAAACATCACTGCTTCAACAGTAAACATAAGTTTCTCATTCGCTTGCAAGAACAGGCATCAACACTCAGTGGAAAGTTGGCGTAGCTGAAACAGAGAGACCCGAGACTTGCAAATATATTGACCTTATTTGTTACTGGGTGAAATTTTAGCGTGCGGTTGGAAAGTTTGGATGAGTTACTTTTGCAGGAAAAATTGAGTTTTGGAGGTAAAGGTCACCAGAGTGAGGGGGAGGATGGGAAAGTATGTTGAATGGAGCATGGTTGTGTGGAGGTGGGTGCCATTGGCAATTATCGGCAGGAGGTGATCACAGAAAGGTGGGGGTGGTGAAAAGATGGTGACTGCGGTGGAGTGAGGTGTAGCTTTGTGAGTGATGAGGGGGTGATGTTGCAGTTATCATGATTGGTTCAAACATTTGGGGAAGCTGACAGATCACAGGATTTGGTTGTAATAGTTTAGAGATGTTGGAGTGGGCAGTGATTTGTGGGACTTCTGCGAAAATTGTGTAGACAGAAAGGGTTGAGGTGGAAGTTTTTAATGTTTACAGGCTAAACTCCTTGGGCCTGGGAAAAATAAAAACATTCTTCTTCCTCCCACTCCATAATCATAAAGGCACATGGTGGTGTGGTGGTTAAATCCCCCAGACTGGTAATGCAGGGTCCCATGGTATTGCTTGAAGGGTATGGGTTCAAATGCCATCTTGGTAGCTGCTAAATTAAATTAACAAAATTTAGAATTGAAAACAAGTCTCACTAACAGTGATCATGAAACAATTGTTGATCACTGTAAAAACCCATCTGGTATGCTAATATCCTTTTAAAGAAGGAGATTTGCTGTCTTTACTTAGTCTGTGCTAACTGTGACTCCAGAACCACTTCTAACTGCCTATGAAATGGCCCAGCATCCAGTTCTGTTCTTGAGCAATGAGGGTGGGCATCAAATGCTAACCTTGCTAATGATACCCATATTCCATGAAAAAATTTTGGATAACCAATGCAATAATAACAAATCTGTTGGATTCAGCCTTTTTGCTCCTCCTTTAACCTATTGGTGTTTCCCGAAGGTCAATATTTGTTAAAAATAAAAACCCAGTTAAAATATAGGCATACACTTTCAGAGTTTCAGGATTTTTAAAGCTACAGTTACTGTGATACCATGAAAGAAACAATGACATTTTGTGGCTTTATAAAAAGGACCAAAAAACACAAGAACAAGGCAGGAGCAATAAAATTTCTGAGATAAAGTGTGTAGTTCGGGGAATTAATAAAACTATACAGAGAACACAATGGAAGTTTCCATCGAATCAAATATTAAGAGGCAATTTAATAGTTTTTAAAATGCTGAAGGAATCTGGCTAATATTCAGTGATCAGTGACAATGTAAGAAAATGAGAAGGGAAGTTAAGGGAAATTACTTCACACACAGGATTGCTCGGAAATGGAATGCTTTGCCACCGCGAATGGTCAAAGCAGAAACCACTGGATCATTTAAGAAAAATGTGGATACACATTCAAAGCCAAGGAAAGTATACTATAGAACAATGAAAAGATGCAGGGCAGCCAGATTAGTTCTAAATATCAGCCAGTTGAAGCATGATGAGTTGATTAGCATGCTCTGTGCATAGACTATCATGGTTCTGGATTTTAGAGAGTGGTTGTATGAGTGATTGATATACCATAAAAAAAGTTGTCAAATTAAAATCAAACTTAAGCAAGGTTATTAGAGTCATGATAAAACAGACTGGCTTGGTTGGCATCTCATCCACTACCTTCAACATTCATTTCCTTTCCCATCAATGATGCACAGTGGAAGCGGTGTGAACCTTCAACAACATGCACCATAGCAGCTCTCCAAGCCTCCATTAACAGCATGTTCCAAAGCCATGACCTCTATCACTTAGAAGGACAGGGGCCACAGATGCATAGGAGGATAGGACATGCATTCCACCACTGTTTTCTCCAAGTCACAGTGCACACTGATTTGGAAATATGTCACCATTCCTTCACAATCGTTGGGTCAAAATTCTGGAACTCCTTTCCTAACAGCACAATAATTGTCCCTATACCCTAAGAACTGCAAAAGTTCAAGAAGGCAGCTCATTATCACCTTCTCCAGGACAGTTAGAGATGTCCAATAAAGATGAACCAGCCAGTGATGCCTCATCACACGAACAAATAAATAAAACCCTCAGCCGTTACCTAATTGGATAATGGAACCAGCTCAAGTGATTGAATGGCCTTCTCTGGTTCCCATATGATTACCACTGGACAGAACTCTGATGGAATGAAATTTCTGCTGATTGTAGAACCCACTGAACTATGTTATTTTTCATGTGATGAAAACTGGATACATTCTGTAATGGGCTGGAGACTCAGACCTCCAAATTTATCAGTGAAGAAAAAGATTTGCTTAGTTAAATCTTTGTTTCTAATTTCTCCCAAATCCGACTTGCAGTTTTAACCATGACTGACTTTAACTATGTCTGTCTGTCCATAGTGGACAGGAAAACAACACAACAATTATGTCAGCAGCCACCATTTTCCTTTCAGCCATTGTTGTGGTTTTGGCAAAGTCTCCTGTGTGCCCAAAGCAGTGGTTTAACTCAGCGTGTAAAATTTTGGATTCCTCAAGCATTGGATTAAAGAAATATTTTGCTGAAAGGTAATGAGACTCAATTTTAACCAGACCTGTCCATTGGGAATAAGTGTTTTTGAGGTTAAATGCCCAGCTTATACTCCCTCCTCAGTGAAATGAAAGGCTTCTGAATTGAACCTTCCCTATTCATACCAAGTAGGTTGGTAAAAATCATGTCAAAAGTATAAATATTTTTGACAAAGCTGTACCACTCATAATAATGTTGTTTCTAGATGATGCAAGTGCTGACGTGCAAAATTAAATGGCTATAATCGGTACTCATGCCATTATTTTACAAAGACCGGTGTGGTCTGGTTCTGTTTCTGTTTCCTGCATTTCAATAATTGAAACAAAATACTGTAGGAACCCTGCAGGTACCCATTGTACATGTCTGATGGTTTAAATAAAACCCATACTTATGCACCTCTGTTTGTGGGATTGAGCTTAAATTTTCATAGAAATGTGAGTGAACACATCTTGATCTTTGCAAAGAAGAAGGAATGAGAATTCAAGTTAATTTGAGCTGCAGGATCAGATTTAAAGAGCAGCCATCATAGGTTTTAGAGTAAGGTCCTAGATGGGCCTTACATTTTGTGTGGAAGCTAGACGAAATGCTCCATTGAAATGTAACACAAGAGAAAGGAAATTCTTCCCCATTGTTACGTTATTATTTGTGAGAGCTTGCTGTGCACATCTTGTCTGCTGTGCTTTCTACTTTATAAGCCTGACTACATTTCAATAATACTTTGTTGATAGCAAAACATTTCGGGACATACTGAGGTCATGAATGGTCCAAAAAATGTAAGTCTTTCTTTCTTCTTTACCAATCAGAGATGTTTTGCCAGCGCAAAATCTCCAACAGCTCTCATCCTCCAAAATTGTGGAAATGCACAAACATGAAGATACAATATTGGAGGGTGAAGAATGTCAAAACGTCTTGAATCCCCACATTTTGCTCACCCTGTACCTTATAGAGCTGTTATTGGCACAACCCTCCTTGAACACTTAACCTCAACAAAAAGGAATCCACCAGCTGGAAGACAGACAAAATAAAGGGAAACAGAACAGTTTGGCATTAGATAATAAATTTCAAGGCTTTATTTTTTAATCAGACAAAGAAGTGGGCTTTTACAATGATCCAAAAGGAAGAGGTAAGGTGAAGCTGATTAGCATTAATTCAGAGCCTATAGAGCTGTCAGAGAAGAAACTTAAATGGTGGGCTGAGGTTAGACAGGAGGGTAGCGAAGATGGGATTTCAAGACAAAGATGATATTAAAGTTGAGATTCTTCTGGACTTCTAATCAGTAGAGGCCCATATCATGGGTGAGCAGAACTGGATGCATATTAGTCATATGTAGCAGAATGTATTGAGGGCAGAGAAAGGTAGGCCCACCAGAACCAACATTGGAATAATCAAAGTGATAAGGATTTCAATGAAAGTTAGGCTGAGGCAGAGGCAGAGGTGGAAGTAGACACCATTTTCTGATGAAGAACATATCAGAATAGAAGTTTAGTTCCTGCTGATGTAAAGCACAAAGTTTGTGAACCATCTAGTTCAGACTGAGAGATTAACTGGGGAGAGACTGCAATCAGTCACAGGGGTGTAGAGTTTGTTCCAGAGATTGAAGGCAATGATTTGGCCTTCCGAAGTGTTAGGCAAGAGGAGATTTCATCTCATCAAAAAGTGACTTGGTCAAAGAGTCCAACAACACAGAGGCAGTGGACAGGTCAAGGATGTGGTGAAGAGGTTATATTTATAAAAAAAAAACCTCATGTTGACAAGTCATGTTATCAAGGGGCAGTATTTAGAAAGGAAGAGAAGGTGTCAAAGGTCAGAGCATTTGTGATGTAGGAGATAAGGGTGTGGTAGCAAAAAGAAAAGCCATTGTGAAGATGTCAACCAAATAGGTAAGTCATGAAGTTAGATAGAGCAGCCAAAGTGTGCAGGACAACAGCTATAGGATGGAGGATTATGGTCTCCTTGGCTATGTCGTGGAGAGGTGGAAAAGAACCAGGGAGGGAGGGTGCACCCTGGTCATTGTGACAAAGAATGAAATCTGTGACTTTTGATTAGAGGCACTTAACAACTTGGCAGGATAGAAGAGTGATCACTTGAAAAAAGGCTACCATTGTGAATTCAAGTTCTATTATACGTGAAATAAATTCCAATTAGCCAGGATCAAGATCAAAGACGCTTGAGATTTTGTTTCATCCTGGAACAACTTATTCATGCTTTATAATATGAACATGTTCCTGATAATTTCACCTCAAAATTATGGCAAAATATTCCTCACTGGTTTAGTCTACGGCAGAAGTCAGCAGTATGATATATGGCTGCACTGCTGTTTCTCCACTTCACAAAACAGCATTTGAGGTTTTTAGACCCACCTTGGTAAAAAGTGACCTGATTAGTGAGCTATGGGGATGGAAATCAGTTGGGTGGGGATTGGGGCTGTTGGTGGTGGTTGTGAGATGATGCAGGCTAGCCCAGAAATAGAAGCTAGGAGAAAATCAGGGTATGCAAATACTAAGGCCGACTAGTTAGAAGGAGTAAACATTATCTGCTCTTATCTGGTGGGCTGATAAGATCTTTTTATCTCCTATGATCTAACTTTTTAAAAAATTGGCTGCTCTTAAATTGGTTCTTAAAAGACATGGGTTGTAGCTGTCAGTGATCATTAAAAGAAAAAAAATTGGTTGGACTGCTTTGATCTCAGGCTGCACCCAATTGTTTTCTAGGATTTTAGACCCTCAACCAATATCTTTCACACCCTTTCACTTTCCACTCATCCCTCACGGCTACTTGTGCACTGCCAAACTAACTCAATGATAATACACAGACCACCCTCATCCTTTCCCTTAGAAAAGCTTACATAGTAACTCATTCAGGATCTATCAAAGGCAGAACAGAAGTTTGTGTTTGTAAGGGATTAGTCACTTGATGAGATTTAAAAGCTTTGATGTTTCCATGAATGTGAGTCTTTTTTTTTCCACTATAAATTAGTTGAAAGCTGCAAGTTTTTATTTCATCTCCACACTTTTTTTCCCCGAAAATCACCAATCAATTCATGGTCATCATTAGACTCTTAATTCCAGATACTTATTGAATTCAAATTCTACCATCTGCTGTGGTGGAATTTGAATTCAATAAATATCTGGAATTAAGAGTCTAATGATGACTATGAATCCATTGCCAATTGTCGGAAAACCCACCTGGTTCACTAATGTCCTTTAGGGAAAGAAATTGCTATCCTTACCTGGTTTGGCCTATGTGTTACTCAAGACCCACAGCCACGTGGTTGACTTATAACTGCCCTCTGGGCAATTAGCAATGGACTACCCAGCAATGCCCTCACCCCGTGAATGAATAAAGAAAAAAAATGTGGAGATGAAATAAAAACTTACAGCTTTCAATGAATTTATTGTGAAAAAAAGACTCACATTCATGGAAACATCAAAGCTTTTAAATCTCATCAAGTGACTAATTCCTTACAAACTCAAACTTCTGTTCATAGTCCTAATCCTTTAACAGCCTCATTAAGTTGTCAACCAAACTATGAACTCAGAAGCCCCTGCTAAAATAAATGTAGTCTTTGAAACTCAAACAAGAAATCACGTTGTGAGTCCTTGAAATAATGCTAACAAAGAGGTTTATCAAAGCTGCCCAAACCAATACTACACCAACTCATCTGTTGATCAAAGCAGTCCATCAAATGTTTCTTTAAAAACAATCATTGACAGCTGTAGCCTTTAACAGTAATTTTAGAGACTGAGGATTTAAAAATACCGCAGATCAACACAATTTAAAGGCATGAATCCACTCGTCAAGAACATTTATGTCTATTTTGTCGGTTCATAACTCCCACACTGTTGGTTAAGACCAATTGGATAAGATTCAAAATGAGGTCTGAATGACCTCAACACTAAGTTTGAACCACTATGCTGAGTTTAGGTTCCTCTTGTCTCTGATTCAAGTCCTATCCCCTTTTCCTTACTGGCTAACTTGGAAGCTGCCAGAGATAGAGGCTTGATTTTTGCATTCAGCATCCCCCCGCACCCCCCCAACCATCATGTTTAAAGGTGATAGTGTCTCCCCAAAATACAGCCATAGTGTCAGCGTGGCACATCGAGAGGCCTTTGGCTGTAAAGCAATTTAATAAATCTCCTTTTTCTCCTTTAACACGATAAACCTGGAAGTTCATTTCCCTCTAATGCCCATCCAATTTTCTTTTCAAGTCCTTCTTTATCTCCACTTTTATCAGCCTTGGAGAAAATAAGTTCCAAGTCGTTATCATCCCAGCATCTCTTGCCCAGAACCTTAAACCTGTGACTTCCAGTACCTATGCTAACATGTAGTGAGAACAGATTTCCTTGTCAACCTGTCACGATGTTACAGACTTCTATCAAATCTTTCCTCAATCTCCTTTACTCCAAGAACAACATTCCTAACTTTTTCAAATCCCTCATCTCTGGAACCTTTCTGGTAAGCCTCCTCTGCAACCTTTCAAGAAACTTTCCTAAAGTGCAGCAACTGTAATTCAACACAATCCTGTAGTTGTAACCTAATCAGATGTGTCGCTTCTCATGTTCCTCTTGCTGAGATTGCTGCTGACCTAAATGGCAGAGATCATTAGAATTAGAATGATAGAGATCATTCTCTCCAGCAAAGAGTTCCTTCAGCATTGTCCCACTGAACAACTGGATCCTCACTGGTTACATCTCAACAGGTTTATGCTTTTACATCACAGACTACTGACTACAGTATTTAACATTGATTGAGATCAATACATTTTCAAATATTAAAGAGTCCACAAAAAGCATGCATTTTAAATTGGGCTGAAATGCAAAGACAGATTCTCTCAAAGAATCATTAAGTACCCAAACATTATTAGATAAAGAAGCTAGCTGCTGTCAGTCCATATTAAAAGTGATACGTTGTCTCCCTTCCTCTCTAATAACACTTCACAGTTGATCAGTTTTACTGATTTTTGTGTTAGGATACAGTCTTCAGTCTATTAAAATTATGAAGCAAATGTAATAATAAAAAAAGGAAAACGTAAATCAGTTGACTTCATATATATTAAAGACTGCTTTAATCATCAAGGATAAAATTTTCTTTTTGTGGGATCGTGAAGGCATTTTATTGGAAATTCGGCTGAAGAATATGCAGAAATATAATTCTGTATTTTCCAGTTTCTACATGGCGATAGATGTTTTCCATTGTCCAGTTTCACGCAAGTTGAATTCAAGCCAGATAATGAGGTTAATGACCTGGAAATCAGCCCCTTGATGTTTATAAATGAGTCTGGGGTATTTCTGGCTGGCTGGGAACTATGGAAAATGGCGAGGGAGTAAAAGCAGGAGCATTTACCTCTCATTATTTCCAGGTGCTGACATTCTAGTCTCTTAAAGGCATACTACGGTTCACATTGGATAACAGTCAAAGGAATGCAAATTTTCTCCTTCAAGGACAGTCAGTACAATGTAAGATTACAGTGTGAGTGAATGAACCATGCCTCATTGAATAACATTATGATTACAGTATTAGTAGTAGGTCAGAATAATGTATTTTACAGCCTTTTCAGATCATATTCTAAACAACTGACAAAACTCAACATGATAGTTGCATCTTGGAATGGAGAGGAGAGAACCCAAAATTACCAAAATTGGTATGCACAACAATATATGAAATTTCAGTAGGCTGATAACATTCTGAAAACAGACAAACATTAAGATCACACATTATTACGAATGATGTGAATGAAAACATTTTGAAGACACATCATATTTAATAATGCTTGAACAATTGAGCAAAAAATTTATTTAGTTTTGTGGACATATTTGGAGTGGTTTCTTCAGAAAAATTCGTTGAAAATTCATTATGGACTTTGGAGATATTACTGAGACTTCATAGGAATTACATGACTGATATTGACCACTTGCTTTGCTGTAGACCCTGGGATGGACTTTTAAATAGCAGCTGAATTGGAGAAGGTTCTTGTTTTTAGAGAAAATCCTGTTAAGAAACATCTGAGTTAGAGGGAAGATCCAGCTGACCAGCTGATCTCTGCCATTACTGAAAAAAAAAACACTGCGTAAGTTCAAGATAGAACCTTTTTGTTCGTTTGGAAGTGTGACTGAAAGTACACTTAAAGACTGTATTTTTTGAGGAAACTTTCTTTTTATAATTCGGTTGTCTGCTTTCTTGAACTGCTGCAGTCCTAGACCTCAGAGACAAGAATTTTTGACCACATGACCCAGAACATCAAAGAGAACAGACTCCGGAATACACTATGCTTTATCCTTTTGCCTTCCAAGAAAAAATCCACTGTACAAAGTGTGTACTTTCTAGAAAATCTCTGCAGAGAAATCCATTTATTTCCCCCACTTTTCCTGAAATGTTTGTATGTATGTTGTAGGGATATTTATGGGGATAAGCATTTATATTTCTATGTTACTGACTGTACTCATTAAGCAATTCTTGCATCTTTATTGAATAACTTCAATTTTGATAATCAGCCCATAACCATACTTACAAAGAAACCAGGTTGATAGATCTTTTTTGTTTAAAACCTGATATAGATAATGTATTCAGTTGGTCAATCTAATAACTGGAAAAATATTTTTTATGTTGGAGCAATGGGACCAGATTGATAGTGTATTTGTCTTGCCTCAGTCATAACACTTCATAGAACAAAGGCATGAAAAATGATGTATCTTCGTGTTTTTGATCCTTTGTTAACTGAGCTGCTGGGTTAGCTTTTGTGGTATTGGTGTAAAGGGCTTTATCATTTTCAAAGTCTCTTCACAGAAAATGAATTGCTTTGAAGTATAGTGACAATTGTTATGGAAAGGATGTGTAGCATTGTGGTGCTAATCACTCTAAACCAGGTCTAGGCCCGAAACGTCAGCCTTCCTGCTCCTCTGATGCTGCTTGGCCTGCTGTGTTCATCCAGCTCTACACCTTGTTATCTCTCTTCATTAGTCAGGACGTGTCCAGTGACTGCATAATGTTCAGCACCACTGAAGCAGTCCATGTCCAAATGCAACAAGACCTGGACAATATCCAGGCTGGTGTTGCAAAGTAGCAAATAATATTCATGCCACTAAATTGCAAGGCAATGACAATCTCCATTAAGAGACAACCTAACCATTATCCCTTGATATTCAATGATTACCATTGCTGAATCTCCCCCTCACATCAACATCCTTAGTGTTACCATTGATCAGAAACTGAATTGAACTCACCATATAAATACAATGACTACAAGAGACAGTCAGGATCCAGGAATACTACAATGAGTAACTCAACTCCTGACTCCCCAAGGCCTGTCCACTATCCACAAGGCACAAGCCAGGAGTGTGATGGAATACTGTGCACTTGCCTGGATGAGTGCAGCCCCAACAACACTCAAGAAACCTGACATCATTCAGGCCAAAGCAGGTGGTTTGACTGGTACCACTTCTACAAGCATCCACGACTGTGTTCCTGCAAGTTTCCCTTCAAACCACCCACTATGCTGACTTGGAAGTATATCGTCATTCCTTAACTATCGCTGGTGTAAAATCCTGGAACTTTCTCCCTAATGGCTTTGTGGGTCAACCTATAGCACATGGACCACAGTGGTTCAAAAAGGCAGCTCACCACCACCACCTTCTCAAGGGCAACAAGGGACAGGCAATAAATGCTAGCCCAGCCAACAATGCCCACATTCCATGAGTGAATAATAAAAAAAATCTATTTCTGCTAATTGTGCTATCTCCTATTACTATTAGATTTTTCTTCCCCCACTCGAATGGCATTCTGAACCACTGTGTTTTGGTTAGTTTACTCACCCTCTTCACAGCCTGAGCCCTCATCCACTCCTCGACCAAGAACGTTTTCAATTATATATAACGCACTGGCTGAGGCTCCTTCAAAGTTAAATTCTGGGTTCCCAATACCTGCCTCATTTGCACCATCCTGTAACAGACCATATGATGCACTTAACCTTAAAGGTGTGATTGTTACTTGAAACAGGTCCAGGTAACTCTCTCCTCCCTGATTGTGTCACAGTTTCCACAGCTCAGATTCCTGCTCTTCAGCTGGGCTTTGAAGTTCCTCGAGAAGCCAGCACTTCCTGTAGGTGGGGCTACCATGAGTCACACTGGCTTCCACCAGCGCACACATACTGCAGCATTTCCCATCTAGCCATCTCTATTCTATTTAATTAACCAATTCAGATTTTAACCATTTTAAAAAAGAATTTCCTAATTGTAGTGTACATCTGTAATAATGCCTTCTGATTTAAATGATTTAACCAAGCAAAAGAGATACAAAAATAACCACCAATTACCTACCTGTTTTCCTGTGATGTCATATTTCGGCTCCGATGGGTAGCAACATGTTGAAGGGGCTCTTTTCCACACCATTTATCTCCCTCCACCACTGCCATTCTCATGCAGGCCCACTCTCTGCCTCACATTGACGCTGACTTGCTGCATAAACCACAAAGTTGAATAAAATATTTCAATTCAAATACAATAGACAGAGCAAAAGACAGTTCAAGATTTGTTGTCGTCAAGATATTGTCTTGAAAACAATGGTCCCAAAGATCTATGAGCATTCTGCTGAAGTGCCACCATAAATCTGGTTCAGTCCGGAATCTGGCATAACCAAAATCTTGGACAGGGCCTGCAATCACACTTTTGCTAAGGCCTTACGTGAATGCAGATTCTCTCCACTTCCATAAGGCTATGATGGAAGGGGAAGGCGCTCAGAGCAGGATCTCCCTAAATGAGCAAGTCCCACACCTTGGTACTCAGTTGGCGTTCAGGAGGGATTAACAGTAGCGGTGGGAGGTAGTTCTGATTCTGCTGTAACTCTAGTGGCCTCTCCACAGATCTGCAATTTTGCTTTTGTTGCACATCAGAAAGACTTTGTTAAACCTCATGGATTGTGATATGCTGGTGAAAGTTTGGATTGATTTGAAATCTAACCTACAATTACAGCCCCCTGCTCACTGTGATTGTCTAATTTTCATCCCAATGGTTGCTTCTTAATGGCACTGCTTGGACAGTGATCTGTCTGCTGCGATCCTAACCCCTCACTGTGAGATGCATTGTTGGATTGTAGGCAGTTACTTGCATTACAAATAGCTTCTGACTTCTCTGTGATGTTTTTTAACTGTTATCCAGGTAGCCAACTCAAATGGTAAAAGTGAAACAAATATAACGTTTCACCTACAATTACCTCAAAAAAAAATCCAAAAGCTAAAGATTGCCTGGTCAATGCTTAAGGGATAATGGTGATATAAGAATTGTAAAAAATCAATTCAGAGAGTATAGGTTAAGTAAAACACTTCCTGTAGTGTCTTACTTAAGTGAAAACCCACTTTGAATAAAATCTCAAACTCTATTTGGGGCCCATTAACAAATGTAACAAGCACAGGTTAAAAAGAAATTATACTTGAAGGGACCAAAGTTCTGATCTTCTAAAGACTAATATAATTTAGATGTGTGATCCCTAATTGATATGGTTCATGTTTACACTATGAATAAGAGAATAAAAACCGATGGATTGCCATAGAAACATTGAAACATAGAAGATAGGAGCAGGAAGAGGCCATTCGCCCCTTCGAGCCCACTCTGCCATTCATCATGATCACGGCTGATCTCCAACTCAATAGCCTAATCCTGCTTTCTCCCCATAACCTTTGATCCCATTCGCCCCAAGTTCTGTATCTAGCTGCCTCTTGAATACATTCAATGTTTTGGCATCAACTACTTCCTGTGGTAAATGAATTCCACAGGCTCACCACTCTTTGGTTAAAGAAATGTCTCCTCATCTCCATCCTAAATGGTCTACCCTTAATTCTCAGACTGTGATCCTTAGTTCTGGACACACCCTCCATTGGAAACAGCCTCCCTGCATCTATCTTGTCTAGTCCCGTTAGAATTTTATAAGTCTGTATGAGATGCCCACTCATTCACCTGAACTGCAGTGAAAACAATCCTAACCAGGTCAATCTCTCCTCATACGTCAGTCCTGCCATCCCCAGAATCAGCCTGGTAAACCTTCACTGTATTCCCTCGAGAGCAACAGCATCCATCCTCAGAAAAGGAGACCAAAACTGCACAAAATATTCTATATGTGGCCTCACCAAAGCCCCGTATAACTGCAACAAAACATCCCTGCTCCTGTACTCAAAACCTCTCCCAATGAAGGCCAACATACCATTTGCCTTCTTTACTGCCTGCTGCACCTGCATGCTTACCTTCAGTAACTGGTGCACAAGGACACCCAGGTCCCACTGCACACTCCCCTCTCCCAACTTACAGCCATTCAGAAGGTAATCTGCCTTCTTGTTTTTGCTTCCAAACTGAATAACCTTCCATTTATCCAAATTATACTGCATCTGCCATTGATTTGCCCACTCACCCAACCTATCCAGATCATGTTGAAGGATCCCTGCATCCTCATCACAGTTCACCCTCCCAGCCAATTTGGTATCATCTGCAAACTGTGTATGTTACATTCTGTTCCCTCATCCAAATCATTAATATATATTGTGAATAACTGAGGTATCAGGACTGATCCCTGTTGCATCCCACTAGTTACTCCCTGCCGATTTTAAAAGGACCCATTAATTCCTCTCTTTGTTTTCTCTCTGCCAACCATCCCTTTTGTCCATCTCAATACACTTCCCCCAATCCCATGCACTTTAGTCTTACACAATAATCTCTTATGCGGGACTTTGCCAAATGCTTTCTGAAAGTCCAAATATATCACATACTAGCTCCCCCTTGTCAACTCTACCAGTTACATCTTCATACAATTCCAACAGATTTGTTAAGCGTGATTTCCCCTTCATAAATCCATGTTGACTCTGTCTGATCCTGCCACTGCTTTCTAAATGCTCCTCTTTAAAGTCCTTGATAATGGATTTGAGAATTTTCCCCATTGCCGATGTTAGGCTTACTGGTTTATAATTCCCTGTTTTCACTCTATCTCCCTTTTTGAATATTGGAGTGACATTAACCACCCTACAATCTGCAAGGACTGTTCCAGAGTCTAAAGAATCCTAGTAGATGACCACCAATGCATCCACAATTTCTACAGCCACTTCCTTAAGTACTCTGGGATGTAGATTATCAGGGCCTGGGGATTTATCAGCCTCCAATCCCATCAATTTTTCCAGCACCATTTCTCTATTAATATTGATCTCCCACAGTTCTTCCCTCTTCCTAAATCTTGCATTCTGCAACATTTCTGGTATCTGATTTGGGTCCTGTTTTGTGAAGACAGAAACAAAGTATGCATTCAGTTGCTCAGCCATTTCTTTGTCCCCTATTATACATTCCACCGTTTCTGTATGTAGGGGACCTACATTTGTCTTCACCAATCTCTTTCTCTTCACGTATCTATAGAAGTCTTTATGGTCCTGCAAGCTTGCTTTCATACTGTATTTTCCCCTTGTTAATCAATCCCTTGGTCCTCCTTTGCCGAATTCTAAACTGCTTCTTCATTAGATCGGATATGATCTCTAATTTCCTTTGTAAGCCATGGATTGGCTGTTGTCTTCGAATCTCCACAGGCTCTTCGGCCCAACAGGTCCACACTGACCCTCAGTGCATCCCACCCAGACCCATCCTCCTATAATCCCCCTAATCTACACATCCCTGAACACTACGGGCAATTTAACGTGGCCAATCCACCTAGCCTGCACATCTTTGGACTGTGAGAGGAAACCGGAGCACCCGGAGGAACCTCACACAGACACAGGGAGAATGTGCAAACTCCACACAGACAGTCACCTGAGGGTGGAATCGAACCCATGCCCCTGGCACTGTGCGGTAGCAGTGCTAACCACTGAGCCACCGTGCCGCCCTAGAAACGTAGTTAGCAAGATTACCCATTTGGCTTTTGTGCCAGACAGGAATCAACAGTTGTTGCAGTTCTCCCATGTGTTCCTTGAATGTTTGCCATTGCCTATCCACTGTCATTCCTTTAAGTAACTCTCCCCAGTCTATCAAGGCCAAATCACACCTCATAATTTCACAGTTTCCTTTATTAAGATTCAGCACCCTAGTCTCCAAGTCAATACCTCAATCTTCTCCTTGATAAAAAATTCTATCATATTAATCTGCACACTTCTTCAAATCCTATTTAACAAATTATAAAATGGGGATCTTGAAATTTCATTTGGTTAAAGATTAACATGCAAATATTTAATGTATTTGATAGTTCACTGTTGTAATGGTGGTGGTGGTGTCAGTGATGCTCAACTAGTAATTCAGAGACGCAGGCTAGTGTCGTAGAGACCATGGATTCACATCCCACTGTGGTAGCTGATAGAATTTAAATCCAATTAATACAAATCTGGGATTGAAAGCTGGACCATTGATTGTCATAAAAGCCCATTTGGTTCAATAATGTCCTTTAGGGAAGAAAATCTGCAATCTTTAAGGTGATTTCATTCTCTTTAATTTATGCACTTTATTCAAAGAAATTGATTATGCAGTAGTCCACATGATATAATTTTAATACGTTCAAGACACTTGGTCTCTGAAATGACAGAATATGTTGGAGGACTCATTTATGATTTTACATTCCTTGCAAGTCACCTCGCTCATAGGACTCCACACTCACAGTAATGTGGGCTGCTCTTCAGTGGCCTAGCAAGCCACTTAATTTAAGAGTTTAGGGCAATTATGGATGAGCCACAAATGCTGACCTTGCCTGTGATGCTCACATGTCATGGAATAATAAAGGAAAATATAGTAACTTTCAGGTTTATATTTGTTAATATTGAATAACTTTGAAGAATACAGGAAAATATTACACTATATTGTGATATTTAAAGCATCGGTGAAAAAATACATCTAAGAATATAAATTATATTGAACGACTTGATTAATTTAAATATGCTTGCTGTTTGATATTCAGTTTGGGGAATGCTTGGCAGGAGAATAGGATCAATTGCTCCATAGTTACTGACATAATAATACTGTAACCTTTATTGTTGGACATGGTGGGTGAACGAATAGTAACTATGGAAATCTAGCGGACCAATAGTTTATATTCTTAAGTCCTTTGTAATTCGTAATAGTTCTCAAAAGCATATGATCACATGTACTGTTTGTCACATGCTTCATTTTTTGACCTTATACTGAAACAGAAAAATGCATAGCACAGAAGAAGACCAATCAACTATCATGTTCATGTTGGTTTCTACCAGGGAAGTTTGACACAGAATTTTTCAAACGTACTTTCTATGAGCGAGGTGACTTGCAAGGAATGTAAAGTCATAAGTGAGTCTTCCACTATATTCTAAAAGTCATTTCAGGGACCAAGTGACTTGAACATAATAAAATAATATCATGTGGACTAATAAATGCATAATAAATTCCTTTGAATAAAGTGCATAAGTTAAAGAGAATGAAGTCACCTTAAAATGCAAGTTCATGAAAATGCACAGTGTTATCAGTTACTAAGCATAATAGTTCGGAGATGTTCAATGGCTATTTGAGCCACAAGTACTTGGAAGTTCGTTTGTTTTCATAGGCGTTGATGAACTGCACACTTCATTTCTCATAATGAATAGTCACTAACTGGAAAAGTTTCATTTAATTCTCGCAGATTTATATTAATGACACCACCTCACATGATGAACTGTTAGAAATGCACATACAGCCAGGCACAGAAATTCATGACATTTTCATGGAAATTAATGGATTCCCTGTAATGAGTTCCATTTAGGTAGATAGGAAATATTGCTGCAACTGTTTATCTGTTAAACACAGAATCTGCTAAAAAGTATTAACTGGTTAAATAAATATATTGACTTATGCATTTTAATATGGAGCATTAACATAAAGCTTTCAGTGTTAATAAAATAAACCACTATGGAATTAACATCTCATATAATTTTAATACAGAAATATATATGAATTCTCACTGACGTAGTGTCAACAAGCTGTACACTCAATATTTCTGATTAGTGACTATTGATACATTTTCAAAGCAACTTCAATTTTAGCTTAGCAGTCTTTTCAGAGAAACGCTCACACAACCATAGACATACATGAGTGCAGATACAATGTACACAAGCGCACTCAGTCATACCTGCTCACAAGCACACAGGCATGCACACACACGCGGACATGTGCAAACTCAGAGACATGTGTGCAGACACAAGCTCGCACATATGTGCATATTTGGACACACACTCTCTCTCTTTCAAGTGGCAGGACCATTATTCATTTCATAAATATTTATCTATATACTTCATTCTAAGCCATTTGTTTAATTAGATAAACAAAGCAGGAGCCTTCAGGCTACTGTTATGTTCAGACCTGTGCTTGTCAAACTCTGGAACACATCTCACTGATGAAGCATATGGTTTATACAGGTGAGGGTTGAAATCTCTTCATCTGCTGCTGTCCTCTATTATTTTAAATCTTTTACCACCTCCTGTCCAAATTCTTTGATCTGCTGCTGTATCCCAACTTGTTCTCTTCCACCCCATACCTTTAAACTCCCAATCCATGGTCTCCCATGAAATAGCATGGAGTACAGAGAAAAGGAGTGAAATGTGTGTGGTGGTTGGGGCAATGTGGGGATTGGCAGAGAGAGATCAAAATAGTCACGAAGAGGGAAACAGCAAAATAGAAGTAAAGGGGATGATCAAGAAGCTAATGATCATTTAAATATTGGTGGGATATGAATATTAGTCTGTGATGCCAACATAACAAAACAGAAGCTAAACTGTATGAAAGGGGGAAGAAGAAATGAAGTAAAATTAAACAAGAATGCTAAAAGTCCATCAGTTGTAGAGATTTTATTTGCAACTAGGAACTTGTACATGGATGTATCAAAGCGTACAAATTAAGTTGGGGTATTTCTTAGTGTTCCTCCTGGTCATTGATGTTCCTATATTGGAAAATTGGAAGAAATCCTGAATATACAAATAAATGACATTTCCGGTACAATACCAGAAATGTAATGCTAGTGGAATGAATACAACCCAGGGCAATTCCCCAGCCGATGAAAATTGAATGGTAAGGCCAATCAGGAAAATGTTGGACACCTATTGGGCTAGATAAAACTGAAAAAGCTGCTATCATAGAATCATAGAATCCCTACAGTGTGGAAACAGGCCCTTCGGCCCAACAAGTCCACACCGACCATCAGAGCTTCCCACCCAGACCCAACCCCCTATAACCCACCTAATCTACACACCCCTGAACACTACGGGCAATTTAGCATGGCCAATCCACCTAGACTGCACATCTTTGGACTGTGGGAGGAAACCGGAGCACCAGGAGGAAACCCATGCAGACACGGGGAGAATGTGCTAACTCCACACAGACAATCGCCTGAGGGTGGAATCGAACCTGGGACCCTGGTGCTGTGAGGCAGCAGTGCTAATGTTAAATATTTACTTTTATGTAAAAGATATTTTCTGCGAGTTTTTTTTTTAAACCAGTCTGTTATATGATATTAAAATAGATGGTGTTGAATTTGCAGCAGAGAAGAGGTCACTTGCCCCAACTGGAATATGCTGATGCTAATTCTCCACGTGAGCCTCCTCCCAGGTTAATTTCTCTAGCCCTATCGACATATCAATGAATACATTGAATTGTACAGTGTTTGGCCCATATAATTTTCACTGCTCTTTTGAAATGCATTCCAGTTCAGCCTACCTACACACTCTAGCAGGCTTTCCTTCTTCAAGTATTTTGAATATGGTTCTTTCTCCCTTCAGGTACCATGACCTGAAAGGCTATTGGTGACCACAGACATCTGTGTTGGTCCATGGTTATGCTTGGAAAATATTTCTGTGATTTACGATTGCAAATTGCAGAGAACTGATAGGGTTAAACTCTGATTGTTTGTTTGTTTCCTTGGTATGCTACAGTACAGAACCAAACTGCGTTTGTGACTATGTATATATGTAAAGATTCTTTTTTTAATAAATAAAGTATATTTTTGAAATTTAAAAAAGAGCTGACCAGGAAGCTCTCCTGCCCTTACTGTCTGCCATTGACATAGTGGAAGGACGTACAGGTTGATAATAAAGCTCTTTGATAACCTCATGAGTGCATTCTGTGAGGTTATCAAGTCCATGTGGGACATGAATTTAGAGCCCCTGGTTCAACATTAGGACCAATTCCACTATGCCACAAGACCTCCATGGAAGACTCCTACTGAATCTTTTTCACAATCTGGCAGTGGATTCTAAACCGTAAGCACTCAATGAGTGAGAAATATTTTAAACATTTTTCCTCTTGATTTATTTATTGGATCTATTAATGACACTGAGATGAGTAACCTCCAATAACATTTACTGCTCCTCACATGGAACCATGATATGCAAAAACTGTGTTCATAATTTAATATTTCTGTGTTTTTGCTTATGAAATTCAGTCTCAACAGAGAAACCAACTAATGGTTTGTTTGTATAAAAGAGGTGATTCCACAGTCTGGTGCTCCCAATGGGCACTGGCATTCAGGAGAAGCATGTTGTGGGAAATTGTGGTTTTGCTGGCTTTGGATGCATCAAAATTAATGTATTGTGGTTTTCCAACGTTGGATCACTGAATTACTGCTAAAAAGAGATTTCTATAACTGCAGAAAATGTAGAAGAATAAAATTGGTATCAAGTCAGCCTAAAGTGCACATGAATATTTTCTAATTACATACCAATTGTGTAAATATAAGACATCATACTTAATTCTCAAGTTGCAACAAGTCAACTAAGTTTATTGAAACTGTTGCTTTCTTCTGTTTATCACAAATGTACCAGTTAGAAAACAAGGATTGGTAAAATAATAATGCGGGTTCCTTATTTGAAGATAATATTACAGACATATCATGACAAATGTTTTTTGAACTGGTAACAGAAAGGGTTGATGAGGGTAACACTATTGATATGGTATACATGGATTTCCAAAAGGCATTTGATACAGTGCCATACAACAGACTTTTGAAGTAAGTCATGGGATAAAAGAGACAATAGGAATGTGGATACAAAATTGGCTGGGTGATAGAAAGCAGAGACTAATGATCAGTGGATATTTTTCAGGATGGAGGAAGGTTTGTGGCAGAAATCCCTAGGTGTCAGTATTGGGACCCTTGCTTTTCCTGATACATATTAATAATCTGAATCTTGGCATGCAGGGGACAGTTTCAAAGTTTGCAAATAACACTAAACTTGGAAAAGTTGTAAACTGTGAGAAGGACAATGTGACTCCAAAAGGACATTGACAAGTTGTTGGAGTGAACGGCATTATGGCAGATAAATTTCAATGCAAAGTAGTGTGAGGTGGTACACTTTGGTCAGAAGACCATTGAAAGACAATCTTAGGTAGGTGGTATACTGCTAAAGAGGGTGCAGGAGTTAAAGAACCTGGTTATATATATGCACACATCATTGATGGTGGCAGGATATGCAGAGAGAGCAATTCATAAAGTGTTCTCAGCCTGAATTATAGTGGCAAGCATACAAGTGCAGGAAGATGATATATTGACCTTGTATAAAATATTTGTTAGATCTCACCCAGAGTACTGTGTACAGCTGGGTGACACATTATAGGAAAGTTGTGAATGCATTGGAGAGAGTACAAAAGTGATTTACAGGTTTCCTGGAATGTGAAACTTCAGTTATGAGGATAGATTGAAGAAGTTGGGTATGTTGTCCTTGGAGAGACAAAGGTAGAGAGGAGATTTGATAGACGTTTTCAAAATCACGAGCAGGCTGGAAAGGGTAGATAGGGAAAAATTGTTCTCATTCGTAATATAGAGGGAAAGAAAACAAGAGGGCATAGAATTAAAATGTTGTCTAAAAGCAACGGTGATGTAAGAAAAAAATGTTTTCACACAGTGAGTAGGTAGGGTATGGAATGAAGAAATGTTGAGACAGAGATACCGAGCGGTCTGCTCCAAAGCCAATAAAGCAAACAGTTGTGAGGTGTTGGTTTTTTTAAAGTTGGAGCAAAAGAAGCAGCCTGAATGAGTGGTGGTCAAGGTCTCATAGAACCAGGATTTTTTTTTTTACTTTTAGCCTTCAATTGCAGTTGCTGGGGTCTGGAATTTGGATGTGGAAGCCCTTATTCCTCTCTCTGTTACAGCTAAAAGCTGGGGTTGTCTTATGCTGCTAGAATTGTATGTGAGACAGTCTAATTTACTGAATTTGCCTTTGCCAAGGGTTTGTTAATGGGATGTTAGTATATTGGAACAATTAATTAGTAGTAGTTAATATATATATATTATTTTGTTAAGCATTTCGATAGAGTTACAGTTAAGCCAATTATTTTCTTTTATTTTTATTTTATCTGTATTTTAATGACAGTTTATGAATAAAGTGTGTTTTGTTTCAAGTCTGGTAGTTTGACCAACTGAATTGCATCTGGAATATAATGCTTACACTTACCTTTAAAATCAGAAAACGTTTGGGTCTAGACTATCTTCTTAAAATAGTTTGAGGGGGTTTGGTCAGGTCCATAACAGTATGCTACATCTCAATAGGAATAAACTTGAGGGTCTGAATGGCTCACCAAGTTTTACTCAGAGAAGGTGCGGAACCGAGCTTAACTTAAACAGGAATTGACAGCTATAGTCTATGAAAGTCTCTTGGTGTGATTAGACTCTTGTAAAATTCAGTAGCTTAATTACAAAGTTAATTAACTTAATTGGATTGTGCCAATTGTCAAACTCGAACTGGAATGTCTAAATAAGCAGAGTGAACAGCTAGATTTGAGATTAGATGGATTCTAGGAGATACCATACATAATCAATGAGAACATGACTAGAATGCTGATAGAAATCTTTTACCTGAGAGAAGATGTGAGTTTGCGTGGACAGGACTCAGAACTGAGTTAGACACAAGATAGGAATGAGCCTAAATAGACGTAACATTTCCCTTCTATTACAATGGATTCCCACCCATATGGAATGCCCTCTTTCAACATGTCCTTGGCCCAGGACTAGCTCCATAGGTGAGGGCCATTTTAATGTTTTAACTGTGCATGACAGTACATTTGCCTACATTAAATATCAGTTTAATAAATGTAAGCCCATTTTCCACTTCCACTGGGGTAGTCATCCCAACATCTTCCTTTTTTTTAACCAAGATAATGAAGAACAAAGTTTCAAACACTTACCCTTGTGGGACTCCACTGATGACCAGCCTCCTGCAGGCAGAACCATTAAATTAATAATCACTTTTCACCTGAAAGAATGCTCTTAATTCTCATCTAACACACACAATATGTTCTTCAGTCCCACAGAACTCCATCTTATAAAGTAGCCTATTGTCTGATACCTTGTAGGACAATGTGAACTGAACACTTTTATTCACCAACCAAGTAATTTCACAAGAATCATTCATCTTGGTTGTTGAGAGAGAAATGTTTTTTTTTCTTTTCCAGAAGTCATATTGAGAGTCTTTAGTACTCTTTTTCTGTCTTGGTGGTCATACAGAACATCACTAATGATCCCCTCCAGCAACTTGCCTTTTACTGAAGTCAAACTAATGTGTTTATAATTTTCCAGTTCAGACCTGTTGCCCTTTTGAATATTGGTACATTAGCCCCCTTCCAGTCCATTATGACAATCTCAGACTCTTGTCAGCCGTTGAATATATAAGCAAAGGATGCACTAAGCACAGCTCCCATTTCTTGGAGCACCCTTCGTTGAATATGGTCAGGACTGACAGCTGATCTAATTTGAGACCCTTTGTTTCTCCATGGACTACCTTGGCATCTAATTTATCACTCATAACTTTTCTGTCAAATGGAAATTGCTTTGTTTGCACCTGAACATAGTCCACGAGTGAAGTCTGTTGCAAGCAGAAAGCTGTACGTGTGGAATGAACTGGCCAAGGAGGTAGGGAGACACACAAAATTCATGACAAAAGATATTGGTTATATGGATGAACGTGGATATTTGAATGAGCGGGTTGAGAAGAGGTGGGACTGGGATAAGTGTTTCATAAGGGTCTGGAAGGCCATGAACACACACTCTCTATGATGACGTCATGTGGACTAGTGAGCAGATCAGCTTTGGATCTTAAAGGAGTGAGATCTAACATCTGGTCCTCCAAATACTCTTTGTAACAATGTCTGCCATTTCAACATAATCTGTAACTAGGTGCTAGATACGAGCTGTAACTAGATGAAATTAATTAAATCTTGATAACTACGAGAGACTCTTCTAGTTAGAAAGGGAAGTGGTTTTCTTTTACCACACTGGACTCAGCCAGCCTGTAGTTTTCTTCACTTAAAGGGATTGGAAACAGTGACCTTTATCATGAGCAGTTTCCGATACAGTGCAGTGTACCCATATAACAATTGGGACTGTTAGCTAAACTGGAACTTCAAGTGCATCACCACACAGTTTGGAATGGTTGTAATGCAGCTGCAAAGCACATCTGAAAAGAGTCTGGCCTGATATTAGGCCCCAGCCACATTTGAATAACTTGGATAAGCTGTTGAAAGTTGACAACGTGTTTTTAAAGCTTCATCTTCTTCATGAATAAATTTTGGGCTGTGGTCATAGGTGAGCGACAAGAGCAGGCAGGATCATGTATCCTAGGCTGACACAACAGCATAGTACTGAGCAAGTGCCATGTCATTGGGTTTCTAATAAGACTGTAAACCAATTTCTGTCCTCTCTCTATGATGGACAGAACAGATGCCATGGCACTGCTGAGATATTCTCATTTACTACGGTGACCACATTCCAAAAGTTCTGTATTTGTTGTAAAGGACATCCAAAGGTCATGCATGTGTGTAAATTCTTTCTTCTTGCCTGATTTTAATTTCCTTTTCTTTAGCCTATATCCAATGTTGTTACTTTAGAGTCAGGCTTTAATTGTGCCTTAGCCATGTGTTATTCTTTAATTAATTTCATCTGAACATGGAGCCAGGTCTCTAAATCATTATTGAGATTCCAGGGTTTTGTCATTAAAATGGATTTCTCGTTCAGTTGTCATTCTGCCATTTCCAACAAAAATTGTATGCTTCTCAGCTAATTGAACAGACTTTTCTGATGTTTCTATTATTTAAGAAAGTCATTAGCTATTTGAGGGTCATTAAAGAATCAATCTTGCAGAAGGACTGTGACCAGCTCCTTTTAGTACTTGATCTCACTTATGAAATTACTTTCTTAAAAGTTGCGCAATTTGAAACCCACATGATTGGTTCCTTACGTTTGGTGCAGAATGAGTATTTCTTGTCTTAGTTTTTATTTGCAGTTGTTTCCTCTCAGCAGACGAAAGAGAAAAGGAAGATTCCAGAGCCATTAGCGACCATGGAGTTTGCATTGGGATCTATATGGTCGCGATGTAGTGTAGACTGTGAATCTAACAGAAGGTATGGCCACCCTCAAAGTGAAGCTGCTGCTGGTCAGGTTCCCATCCTTTAGATCAGATCACTTTTCATGAATAGAGCAGGCATTTGAAACCTTTATCGAGTTGGGTTTGAAACTGTTTCTTTGTGAGGGGATTGTCTTGATGAGAATAGGGAGGGCAGATTGCAGAAGGGCCATAGTGTTTCAAAAAAAGGCAGACATCCTTCTAATTTGAAACACATAGCTGCTTTTATGGCTAAAAATACCCATGAGACCAATGTAATTTTTAAACAAAAAAGACTTTTCTTAAAAAAAACAGCTGGCTTTGTGTTTTCAATCTTAATCCAGTGTGATGAATGTAATAATGTAATGATCGAGATATGGTTGTTACAATTACTATGGGTACAATATATATACACTGTCATATCATTCTGGCTGCCTACCAACACAAATATAACTTTGCATAATCATTTATGGGTTTGGGCCAAGACTGAAAACAGTGATAAAATATATTGTTTGCATACAAATCTAACAACATATGATGGACTACTGTACCTCTAATGAATATGTAGGATCGTTATGCAAGAAAAATAAAGCTTCTCTGAAATGGACTATTAGTATTTTGAGGATTATTTTGATGCCTACATAGGGCTGAAAGAACACTTTTTTTTATTTAATGCAGGGAAGTTACACTTACAGCTAAGTCACTTCATAATCCATGCAATAGCAACTGTGTGCCAATGCTGGTGGACTAAGATGAACAACATAATTAAGGAAACATATGAATACTACAGTGAGGCTTCAGATTAATTAGCTTTATGTCAACGTCTCATCAATACCCGATTTACTAATGACACATCACTAAATGAAACATATTGATTTATGTACAATGTTAATATATAACAGTTGCTCAACTAAAGCAGCAAAGTAGTAATTACCACAGTGATGTTGTATGTACAGAGGGCTGCTGAAAAAGGGAAATAATTTTATGAAGTCTATTATTTTGTATTGCATTGATGCAATTAATGAAATAGCTCCTCACTTACTATTAATCTGAATTTATTTTTCAATTTTCCATTTCATCAATGAAATGCTGTCGCGTGTTAGCTGTAGTTAATTTGACTGTGTTAAACTTCTGACATTCCAGGCATATTAGTAATGAATCAAGAACTGGATCTAACTAAAGTTAACAGAAGCAAGAAAACAGTAAGAGAAAAAAAACTAATGGCACTAAATTATGACAAATCAAGGGGGATTTGATGGTTTCCACTCTCTGGTTTTAAAGGAGATTTAGACAAAATCTTCTAAAGCACTTTCGATTCAGAAAATGCCTCTCCAGATTTGAAAATTGAACATGTAGCTCTGTTACTTAAAAACAAAAGTTGAAAGACAGAAACTAGGAAATTTTAGTCCTGTTCGTCAAACATCTGTCATGCGGAAATTATTGGAATCTGTAATTAAAAACAGAGTGAGTGAGTACTTAGAGAAATTTGAGCTGATTAGAGAAAACCACAATGGATTTATAAAAGGTAGGTCCTGTAGATATTACCTGAGTGAATCTTTTTGAGGAAGTAATTAAAGCAGAAAACTGATGAACATATATGGATGTGGTTTATATGGACTTTCAGAGGGCATTCAATAAAGTTCAATATAAGAGACAGTTAGCTAAAATGAAAGGTTTTGGAATTGAGGCAAATTGTTGAACTGGTCAGGTGATTAATTAGGTAGTAGAAAACAGAGATCAGGGATAATGAGTACACATTCATATTGGAAGGAAAGGACTATAGCACTAGACTTCAACTACTCACAATATTAATTAGTGACTTTAACACATTAGAAACCAAACATTTGAAATTTATCGATGAGATTGGTTGTAGAGTTGTAAATTACAAGCAACATTGATGGGTTATGTAAGTGAGTAAAACTGTGGCTGATGGATTTCAACAGACACATGGGGTACTTTATTTCTGGACCAACAAAGGAAAGAAGCAAGTCGTTCTTTTAAATGGCCAAAATCCAAAAAGGTTCAATGTGATTTCGGAATCTGTGTACCACAACGTTAAGAATTAATATTCAAGCGCAAAAACAACCAAACTGATGAGTGGAATGTTAGCCTTTTTATTTAGAAGGCTGGAATAAAAAGGGAGAGGAGCTTTGGTACAGCCATGCTTGGTTGGATCACATCTGGAATATATACCATTCAGTACATTATATCTTGCAAAGGATATGTAGCATTTGAAGGAATGTGGCACAAATGCACCAGAATGTTACCAAGTCCGTGGGTTACAGAAGGGATTACATAAACTGGGCATATATTTCCTGACATATCAACTTTCATTCCGTTGAGGTTTTTAGGAAGAAATTAAAATGAAGATAAAAACCTCTTCCTCTGGTGGGGGAGTTCAAGACAGTGAAATTAAAGTCAAATCCAAGGCCATTCAGCGATGATGTCAGGGAACATCTCTTTACACAAAGAATGATAGACCTGTGTCATTCTGGCCTACAAAAATCATGATAGATGCTAAGAAATGAATAAACATAAATGTGCCATTGAAAGGGTTTTACTAGCCATGGACACAAATATATAGAGTCAAAGCAGGTGGACAGAGGTAAGATATATAGCAGCCATGATAGCCTTGAATGGCAGACAATACCAAAGAGACTGATTACCTAAATCTGTTCCTATGTCTGACTTTCGTAACAGTCCTTGATGGTTCACTGGAGAATTGCAATCCTCACTATGGTTTAGAACTAGAAAATTCCAAGTTTGATTAACAATCAGTTAGACTCGGCTAAAAGACCAGAAAAAAGCTACTTTAAAAAGAACATAACATGTAATACTCACAGATTACTGTAAAATAACATACACACACATAGAAAGAAGAAAAAGTAGTTATTAGAAAATGATGGGACATCTAACTTTTATTTCCTGACCTCTGTGTGTCCTGAAGCACTTTATAGCCAGTGAAAAATTTTGCAAGTATAGTCACTATTGTATACAGGAAGTTCAAATAGTCAAAGAACAAAGAACAAAGAAAATTCGGCCCTCCAAGCCTGCGCCGATCCAGATCCTCTACCTAAACCTGTCACCTATTTTCCAAGGATCTGTATCCCTCTGCTCCCTGTCCGTTCATGTATCTGTCTAGATACATCTTAAATGACACTGTCGTGCCCGCCTCTACCACCTCCACTGGCAACGCGTTCCAGGCACCCACCATCCTCTGCGTAAAGAATTTTCCACGCACATCTCCCTTAAACTTTTCCCCTCTCACCTTGAAATCGTGACTCCTAGTAATTGAGTCCCCCACTCTGGGAAAAAGCTTCTTGCTATCCACCCTGTCTATACCTCTCATGATTTTGTAGACCTTAATCAGGTTCCCCCTCAACCTCCGTCTTTCTAATGTAAATAATCCTAATCTACTCAACCTCTCTTCATAGCTAGCGCCCTCCATACCAGGCAACATCCTGGTGAACCTCCTCTGCACCCTCTCCAAAGCATCCGCATTCTTTTGGTAACGTGGCGACCAGAACTGTACACAGTATTCCAAATGTGGTCGAACCAAAGTCCTGTACAACTGTAACACGAGATCTTTTACATTTACGTAGGAGTGAAGACAGGATTTTGGTTCAAAGTCATAGAACAATGATGCCACACAGGCAGGTCATGTGGTTGGAACCAACATTTGCTTTACTACCTGTGAATTGGCCTGGGAGGGATTATCACATATTATTTCAACTTTTAATGTTTATCCAGTGGCTTCTAGAAAATGCACACTTTTGGATTTGTTGAAAAACAAGTCAAACTTAGTCCCACATTCAAAAAACAATTGAGTTCCGACAAAAACAGAAACAGCTTGAATAAACTGACCTATATTATTGAGACACCCCTTCCCCCAACTTACATCCGTGACTTCAGACAAGGAGTCAGTAAAGTGCATGGAAAAAGCTACTGACAGATTCAGCAATGTATTTTTCTGTTACCTCGAAAGACAAACCCTGTCAGTTTCAAATCGCTGTGTACAATATCAGTACGTTTGAATGGCTACCTGAAATTCTTCTATCTATCTTGAAATTGACAAGTTAATGCCCATTAAATAAAAATCAGACAAAAGAATTTCATAGCCACACACTCATACTCCTGTTACTAATGCCACAAAGGAAAATTTTAACCTCAGTGATTCAACTGTTCTGAAACATGCCTGCGGTGTAGTGAGGCCTCAGCATCAAGGAGCATATCATGTCTAATTAAAAGACTCAAAGTCTCCCCACCCCCATTCTCTTCACTGGACATCTCCAAACAGTTTAAGTAAATTGTGTACAGGTGGAATAGGAGCTTAATTGGACCAGGGATCAGTGATTGACACAAGCCTGTCTAGTCAATAAGAGTGAGTGTCTGAGGAGGTATATTAATGACATTTAAATGAAATCTTCTGTTGCCTTCAACAGGCTCTGCAGACAGCTGATAGCAATAATAAGTTTAAATAATTTTGAAAGGTAGTACAAGGGTGAAGATTTTCACTGATTGCTCTGCTGACGGGGGTGAATCCCAACGCAGAGTGTGGAATGAAATGAAATGACCTGATATCAACTCGGGTCTCCAGATGAGAGCTATCAGACTGAAAACATAAATTAATTCCACAGGTTTTCTCCCACCTCCTTATAAAAAATGCACTAATTTCCATCCTGCCAGCTTATCTTCAGTTTCAAACAAATGACTACAGCTCATATTGCTTCTGTTTGAGTCTGGCTTTGAGCTTTCCATTGCTCTGCACTCAGCACTCTCAACTGAGAGCCCATAAAAAAACATTTCTTCATATGAAATGAATCACAGTGAACTGCTGAATAAAGAAACAAGAATAATGCAGTCTTCAATAAAAATAAAATGACTCTTTGGACAAGACCCAATATGATACAGTACAGTTTGACCCTTCACCAGTTATACGAACAAACAAATTAGGAAAAGGAGACCACTCAGCCCCTCAAACCTGCTCTGCCATTCAACAGAATGTTACTGATTTGATTATCCACATGACCATCCACCCCAATAATGGTTCACCCAATTGCTTATCAGGAATCTGCCTACCTTTACCTTAAAAATTGCCAAATTCTCTGCTTTTACGTCCTTTTCATGAAGCGAGTTCCAAAGAATCATGACTCTGAGAAAAAAAAATTCTCACAGACTGAAGTTTTGTCTAACGTCATCAAGGCAATAATAATTGGTGTTATATTGTCAAAGACAGCAGCCAGTTCAAAATATAGAAGCATTAAGAAAATTCTGTCAGAATATTAAACTGATTTCATGTGTCAAGTTAATACAGTTCTTAGATTTGCATACTTTGGGACTTTTGTAATAAAAGTCTCGCCTTCAACAAAGGATATGACAATGGCTAATGTATCTAATTTATGCACTTATGCTTCCTCTTGCCAAGATTTCAGTGTCTTTCTGTTTTTGACGACATTGATGTTTGCTGCAATGTAGTTTGATGCCAGCCACTTGCTTTGAACCTTTGATTCTTGAGAGTATCAGCAATGTATTTAAGAATCAAGGATATATAGCTCACACTGGATCCTTGCTTACAAGCCCTTTGTATAAACGTGGTTGCAGTGGAACCTCTAAAGAAAGTCAGGAGACTGAATCCTGGATGATTTTAGTCTCTCTAGCCCAAAGGCACTCAGGCCATATGTGTTTCTCCCTTTATCTTGGGTGAGATATATGATGGAAAGTTAAAGAATGATCTGCTGGCGCTAGTTTGTCCTACACTCTTTTGATGCATTGTCCTTGATATCCTGAGACCAAGCTACTGTAGAATAAAGGATTAAACATACCCACCTGTGGCGGGTGGCATCTGAATGTAGTTAGGATGACTAAAGTTGCACGTGGCAGCAAATAACCATAAGAATACTGTATAAACAAGCTCAGCACATAAGCATCTGTTGTATCTATTGCAATTCTGTATAAAATCCACATCTACTCACCATAAGCAGCTTAAGCTCAAAGATGTACCAAGAAGGGCTTTCAATAAAGACAATCTTTAAGACTTCTACCCGTCTCCGTTCCACTCCTGTTCAGTGGTCTTGGAAAGAACCCAACACCACCCTCTTACAAGATAACTGAACATATTTGAAAAGAGTTATATCATCATGATGTGAGATCACGTGGGACTGAGATCTGATGGAGATGGATTCTATTAAACTCTGCTGTACCATGCTTATGTATATAGTTAATAGGCAAGAAATGACGATGATTGACTTCTCTTCAGCCCTCCTATGCCTTGAGCTCCTATGACATTCTGACACCCATCCTACCAAAATCATATAATCTACAAGAAAGGAAATTCCAGGCAAATAAATATGCTAACATGGAAAGAAAATCTGGGAATCACTTTCCAGTTTCCTTAGGTTTTTAAAACTAGTTCAGGAACTCAACCTAACTCAGATCCTACAATACGGTACCTACCTTTTTACAAGGCAGGTTTCTGCCCCAGTCTGAAACAGGTCCCATCTCACCTGTAGGAATTAAGTGAATATCAGCTATTTTTATGCTGATGAGGAATTGAATCTAGGACCTCCAAAGTTTGTAGGGCTCAGCTATTCCCAAAATAAGCTTTTTGTACATTAGAGATACCATGATGATTACTTATATCAGAGGGTTTTTTTTAGCAGGTGCTATGGTTGGCAAAGCAAGTGACCAAAGTATGAAGCTTTCAATGGAATTAATAAGTCCTCCTAGCTGAGGTGAAGAAGTCTGCACTGAGCATCTGAAGCCTTCTTAACTACTGCCATACATGCACCAAAGCAATTTCTCTGTTCATAATGAATATTTGCCTCAATCATTGAGAATATCAGCAACAGTGCACAAAATAGTCAATTAGTGACTTTACAACAATTGTTTTTAAGCAAAACCAGCTATCAAAAAACTAATTACAAATTGAACCTACTTTTGTCAGCAACAAAGACAGGAAATGGTTGAAACATTTGACAGGTCAGCTCTGGAGACAGTAATAGAGTTAACATTTCAGGTTGTTTAGCCTTCATGAGAACATGAAAGAAAGTTAGAGATGTGAAAGGGTTTGAGCAAGAAACCTGAGAGAAAAACATTTAAAAATAGATTACATCTCTAACTTTTTCCAGTTCTGACTATAGGTCATCAACTTAAAAGCTTAACTCTGTTTCACTTTCCATTGATGTTGTCTGACCTGATGAGCATTTTCAGACTGCTTTTGCTTTGAGTTCACATTCCCACCATGCCAGTATTTTCATTTTGTTTCATGGCTGTAGATAGCATGCTGCGATGTAATCAAAAATGCATCTGCAGCAGTGGGATTGGTCAGCAGCATTAGGATTCAGAACGAACTTCCTTTGTAAAGGTTCAACAGGTAAGTGTATCACTAAAACTTTGTATCAGAAATGGTCTGCCCTTCACCTGTTTGAAAGATAAATATGATGAATAGCTTGGAGCCACTGGTTCATTAAGTCAATGAGATTGAAACAATAAATGAGAACATGGGAGCAGAATATGCCAATCAGTTTGTTGAGTCAGTTCCACCATTCCAATCAATCATGACCAATTATCCACTTCAATGCCTTTTTCCCCGCACGATCCCCATCTCCTTTTACATCTTTGGTGTTCAAACATACTTTAAACATACTCAATGACTGACTTTCTACAGCCTTCTGTGGTAGACAATTCCAAAAGTTCACAACTCTCTGTGTTAAAAAGGAATTATCCTCATTTTGATCCCAAATGGCTTCTGCCTTATTTCAAAATTGTGTCCTCTGGTTCTAAATTTCCCAATCAAGGAAAACATCTTACCTGTATCTACCCTTAAGTATTTTGTAAGTTTAAATGGATCACCTCTGACACCTTCAAAATTCAAGACAATACAGATCCAGTTTCCCTAATCTCTCTTCAGAGGATAGCCCAGCCATCCAGGAACAAGTCTGGTGAAAATTCGTTGTTCTCTATCTATGGCTATAATATCTTTCCTGTGGTAAGGGGACTCAGTACTCTAGGTGAAGTCTAACCAAGTTATATACATTTGAAGCAAGATTTCACTACTCCTGCACTTACACCTTCTTGCAATGAACGCTAATACACTATTGACCTTCCTAATTGCAGTCTTCACTTGTATGTTAGCTTTCAGTGACTTATTTATGAGGACACCCAAGTTCCTTTGTACTTGCACAATTTCTGATCTCTTGCCATTTAAGAGATATTTTGCAGATCTGTTTCTCCTACCAAAGTGGTTGATCTCACATTTTTCAATCATGTTCTAACTGCCATATCCTTACCAATTCACTAAGTCTGTCCTAATCCCCCATGTTATGGGGAAAGTGCAGGAAAGTGGAGTTGAGGCCAAGATCAGATCAGCCATGATCGTGCTAAATCATGGAGCAGGATCAAAAGGTTGAATTGCCTGCTGCTGCTTCTAGTTCTTATGTTCTCTTGAAGCTGATGTGCATCTTCTTCCCAACACACATTCTCATCCGACTTTATGTCACCTGCATACGTGGAAATGTCACATGTGGTCCCCACACACAAAATCATCGATTAATATTGTGAACAGCTGGAGTCCAAACACTGATCTTTGCTGCACTCCATTAGACAGTGCTTGCCAACATGAGAATGACCTATTCATTTCTCCTTTTTTTTGGCTTGTTAGCTAATTCTTAATCCTTGCCAGAACATTAGCTCCTTGTCCATGTGCTTTAATTTTCCAAACCAACCTTCATTGGGGGTATTTACATAAAGCCTTTTGAAAATCCAAGAATACCATGTTTACTGATTCCTCTGTCAATTCTGCTTGTGAGACTTCAATGAACTAAACATATGATAGTGTAACGTATGAAGCTGCACTTAGTTAATTTTGAGGTACGCAGCATATGTTTGTGGATGAATACAGTTAGATTTGCGTGCTTAACATTTCCTTTGCCATTTATTTTAAGTTGGCCGTGTGCTTAATGGAATTATAATGTATGGAATAATTGAGTTGTTTATCTGCTGCTGGAGGAATCATTCTTTCTAAGAAATGTTAAACTGAGACCCTTTCTGTTCTGACGTGTGGATGTAAAATAAACAATGTGCTGAATTTCCCAGGCCATGAGCCACATAGGCAGTGGTGCGACAGTTGGGAGTATAGGGTAAGAATGAACAACAAGATTCTCAGTATTGGTGAAAAAAAAGTCCAACTTTGCACACAAGGTTTTAATGGATAGATGAGAATCTAAAACATTGGATCCACACAGATCACTTTCGATCTGGCCCAGTTGCTTAAACAATTAACAGATTTTAGATAAAAGCCAGTCTGATTTTGTGATATTAGTTTCACTGAATAGGTATTTTATGGGAGGTTATCTGACTTTGATAGTCCATAATTAACTGTTTTTAACAAAATTCCATTGAGTGCTAATTTTAGCACAAATATCAACTCCTCGAAAATCAATAAGTTAACTATTTTGTTCAGATAATACTCGGGTGAATGTTATAAAAATACATTAAACAGCACAAGTTCAAAGGAAATTAATTCCCACAGTGATGCCAAAAGGATGAGAAGCTGCTTTGGCCTGGTTGATAGACATTAGGACATGCATTCAATTAATTCATAACATGGTCAAACTATTGCTATTGTATGCCAATCACTTGAGTGTTTTAGCCATTTTGACAGGCTTAAGCTTTTTTCAAATGCTTTGATGCTGCATGCATTGTAACTGCAATAATCTAAACAGTAAAACCCCAATTAGGTTATTTTGAAACAAGTACTTTACTATTTAATAGAGGCATTATCTGCCACATAATAACATTTGTGGCAATCTGAACACTACAAAAAGCAGTGGGCAGGTAGAGGATGATTCCAAGCAACTTGTTGTGACATAATTTTATTTGGAAATCTTTGTACCAAAATCAGATGCCTTTTCACTCTTATGCTTGTTAATCCTTACTGGCTCACTTTAAGCTTTCACGATTTTAAACTTTTGTATCCTGATTTACTGTCATTCTAAGGTTTTCCCCAACAATAAGGAGTAATCATCTTCAATCACAATCCCAACTCTCACCTTCCACTTTGCATATCTGTCCTCCTCTTTCAAATACTTTACAAATTTTCCTTTCTTTTCTCTGCTTTTATCTACTTTTCTCCTTCCTCTTTGTGTAGTCTCTTTGGCTGCTTTGTTGTGCTGAGTGTATTGTGGGCGTCTTCATTCAGTCTTAAATAGTATTTGAGTTATGTTTTAAAATCATCCCCTGGAAATCAAATGGATCAGTCTTATTAAATTCAATTTTCATTAGGAAACAATGTATTGTATTCTGTTTTTAAAATAATTTAGTATTAAACTGAAAGTTACACATATGCACATGCAGATGTGCGCGCACACAGAGTAATTGTTACCATTATATGTATTCAAATTACAAAATGCCATTCTTTCTATTTAGTATCCCTGCCAAACAAAAATAAACGCTGATAGAATTTTATTTCCAGTAGAGTTTTGAAAATTATTTGAAGTTTAACACAGTACACCTCATTTTAATAAATATATTGAAACCTTGTTGCTATCTTGTTAAAAATGCTGCATTCTGCTTTGGATCTTCATGGCACACAACATGTTGTAAGTAATTTATTTGAATAATTCATGAGAATATTGTAAATATTGTCAAGTTGTGTAATAAATTATTTACTGGGTATTTGTAGGCTTACTGCAGCAGCTTTGTATTATATAATAGGTAATATGAACACAAAGGTCTTTTTCCATCAAATCACTCATTGTAAACACAGTTTACTGAAAACTGCTGTGAAAAATCTGTCTCAATAAATTCAAATTAGCATTAATAATAAAAGAATACTAGTGTTTTTGGTGTTTTGAGGTATGCAAATGTGGCCATCTGGTAGATATACTGTAGGTAAGAGAGTAATACATCCAGAAATGTTTTCATAACCAATATGTGAATAGTTCAGTTTACCATGTTAAAAAAAAGTCCAATATCATTATTGTCCTCATCATAATTCATTGACAGATATTTCTCCTCCCAGCTCCCCTAATCCACACTTCTTGGCTATGAATAATCTGCACAACAAGAATGAGTAAGCTACAAATTGACTTAAAGTACACAAAAAATTGAGATGCAGACCCATTGAACCACATGCGAGCTGCACATGATACGTTGTCATTTTTATTCTTTTTTGTGGGATGTAGGCATTCCTGGCTGGGTGAGCATTTATTACCCATTCCTAATTTCCATTGAGAAGTTGGTGATGAGCTACATTCTTGAACCGGTGCAGTCTATGTGATGTAGGTATTCCCATTATGCTGTCAATAAGGAAATTCCAGGGTTTTGACCCAGTGACAATGAAAGAACAGGATGAGTCCAAGTCTGGATATTGTGTGGTTTGGTGGCGAATTCTAAGTTGGTAGTGTTCCCATGCTTTTGTCACTCTTGACCATCAAGGAGGTAAATGTTGCAGGTTTGGAAGGTGCTACTGAAGGAACCTTGGTGAGTTACTTGGTGGTTGTGGAGAGAGTGAACGTTGAAAGTGATGGATGGGGTACGAATCAAGCACTCTTTTCAAAATCATGCCTTTGTTTTGGACAGTATCAAGCTTCTTGAGTGTTGTTGGAAATGCAATCATCCTGACAAGTGGAGAGTATTCCATCATATGCATGACTTATGCCTTTTAGATGGTGGGCAGATATTGCAGAGACGAGTTAAGGCGAGTTACTCACTGCAGAACTTTCCTTGCAAAATCGTTGAATTTTTCCAAATAGCATCCTGTCCTGATGGTGAGAGACAGTGAGTGCTCTGCACCAATACCCACCTTGTTCCACATGCTTGAGCTGCTGCTTTCATCAACTTTCTTTTCTGACAGTGCAGAACGCTATCTTATCTTCTCCTTGCTTGTTCCATCGGTACTTTCAAGTCCGCATCTGAAAAGTTTTGAGTTTCATATGTTTTGGTCATCTCTGAATGGATTGGGTAAAATATCAGTTGGGAGTTTGACAGTGAACAAGTAGAATCATCTCCACATGGCAATGATATGTTGTAAAAGGTGCTAACAAATTTCACGGTCAATATATTATTGTGATACTAAAGTTTGGTTATCCCTTTAAGGCTGAAGAGTCTGTTGCACAACCTGTTTGAGAAGCTCTGCTTCCAAATGACTTGGGCACTTTTTGGCACTTTAGTTGTAATGAAATTATAATTAAGACAGAGCTTACTCAATCAACAAAAATGTAGCACACGGCAGTAAACATTGAACATTCACCCCACCATCATTTTAATGTGTTCAGTGATTTTTATTGAATACACTGAAGGGAAGGTCTGAAATTGCACTGTAATTCCTCAGCACTATTACATTTTCACTTGGTTCTTGATGTACACCTTTAAACTTTTAACACATATTTTAACTTTATGATCAGAATAACAACACAGTTCAAAAAAATCATTGTCCTTCACCCAACATTTTTGATTGGGGTGGTGCCATATGAGAAAGGCTGATCAGCTTGGGCTTACATTTATTGGAGTTTAAAAGAATGAGAGCTGATTTTATTAAAATTAAGAAGGGGGAATTTGATAGGGTAGATATTGAGTCTGTTTCCATTTAAACAGTAATCTTGTAGTAGGGTATACAGTAAATAAATAGAAGTCCTCCATTTAAGACAGAGATGAGGAGTGTGTTTGGAAATCTCTTCCTCAGAGTGCATTGACCATTGAATATATTCAGTTCAACAGATTTTTAATTGACAAGGGAGTTAAGAGTTATGATCAACAGGCTGGAATGTGGAATTAATAATGGCCATGAATAAATATTTGGATGTGAAATAAAATCAGGAAATGCTAGAAATACTCAGTTGGTCAGGCAGCATTACTGTCTCATATGCTAAGTATTTCTACCAGTTTCTGTTTGTATTCCAGATTCCCATAATCCACAGTATTTGTTTTCATATTTGTGTTTGGATGCATATTGTTTAATTGCTAAGATAGTCTATTTGAGTTGCTTCAAGTAGTTATCTCCTTTTCTCTTCATTGCTTCAAGTCTTCTTCCCAAGTCAAGATGAAGTTCTAAATGTTACCATGTTGCTGAGTCAGTGGATTGTCCTAGAAGTTTCAGAGGGCTGCTTGCTACTCTAGTGTGAAGCACTTCTTTTTGGATATGAAGGAAATGGGGAATATATATGGATGAAGTGGGAAAGTGAAACTGAAGTGAAAGATCAACTGTGCCCTTATTGAATGGCAGAACAGGGATGAGGGGACTAAGTGGCCTACTTGTGCTCCTCTTTCTTAAACCTCCACGTTGGTCACTGTTGACGTCATTGTATCTGAGTAACTTGCTCCATCTATTTACTGTGGCAGTGGACAAACTTCTGTTTATCTGAGACTTTGTGAGATAAGAAGAGAAAACAATTAGGTTTAAAAATATTAAGTTTGACACGTTGTTCTCCCTGAATTTGCCACTTCTGGAAACAGTTCAGTAATTGCTGGGGATTCACCCTTGCTGGAATATTCTGTATCTTTTTGCTATCCTTTTTAAACTGTTAGCCTGTCATGGTGAACATACTGGAGCATGAAAAACATCATTTATCCATAGAGTCAAAAAGGAAATGTTGCAACTTATAACTTGAGAAAAAAAGAAGAAACCTTATAGTTCGGTAGTTAGAAAGTTATTGTGCAAGTGCAGCTGTGGAGTATTTGCAAAAGCCGGTTTCATTTTTTAAAATTCATCACGGGATGAGGGCATTGCTGACTTGGTCAATATTTATTACCCGTTGCTAATTGGCCTTGAGGAAGTGTTGGTGAGCTGCCTTCTTGAACTGCTGCAAATGTTGGTTGCATTGGAGAAGTGACAAACGAGTAGTATTATCGCTGGACTGTTAGCCTGGGGACCCAGCTAATGTCCTGGAGACCTTGGTTTGAATCTTGCCAGGCAGATGGTGGGATTTGAATTCAATAAAAAGATCCGGAATTAAGACTCTAATGATGACTACGAATCCATTGTGATTGTCAGAAAAACCCATCTGGTTCACTAATGTCCTTTAGAGAAAGAAACTACCATTCTTACTTTGTTTGGACCTACATGTGACTCCATACCCACAGCAATGTTGGTGACTGTTAACTGCCCTCTGGGCAATAAATGCTGGCCCAGACAGTGGCGTCCCTTCCTGTGAATGAATAAATAAAAATAAATGCAGTGATGTTAACAGGCTGGTTACAGCAGATTTCATATACAGTAGCTTCCTACTCTTTCTATGGTATTGTTTAAAACATTACACTTAGTGCTGAAATTTTAGGGATTAATATTCTTCATCATTTCCTCAGGCCATCCCAATTTTGGTTTTGCTCACTAGATTGGTTCGAGGGATAAGAGGCTTTTTCTATGATTAGAGGTTGAGCTCATTTAACTGATGCTGTCTAGAGTTTACAATGTTGAGAGAGGATACCATTGAATGTACAAGCTGATAAGTAAAGTGAGGGAGCCATTGACCAAAATAACCAAATTTACCAAACGACCATCAAATGAAGAGAATACCAATGAGATCAATATTTTTGCAGCTTCTACTTTAACACAAATCAGAATTCACATAAATTATGTGTGAATTAAGGGGTGAAATGTAGTTTGTATGAACTATAAATTACACTTACAATAGTCAATGCAACAACAGTTATCTCATGAGATTATAAGCATTTACATGACTTCCTGCTCAAATTGCATCAAGTCCAATTTTACAGGATTTCCAACTCAGTCTCAGGAATGTAAAAGTCACTTACTTTTCTCACTCAATGGAACTGTTCATCAAGTCACCTGAAGTGGTATCTCCATTGCATCGCTGATAAAATGTCACCCAAGTAGCACCCTCCTGCAGAAGCCCCTTATCTAAATTCATGACAATCTTGATTCCACAGATTCTGCAGAGATCCTTTATTTGATTCCTTTACTGAACCTCATTTAACAGTTTTAGCAACTTGGAAAAAATGGAAGTATCACTGTGGTATTGTCCAATTGACAATATCTGCTCTAACCATTTCTTCAGCTTTTGATCCTATTTAACTATTTACACAGTTTCTTCTAAGTGTGCTGCTTCTGTTCTCTCATCTGCAACAGTTTTTTTTATACAGCAGTATCATCTTTGTCTTCCAGCAACATTGCTTTTGTATGTGAACTTTACTCGTTTTGAGATTGTGACAGGTAACTTGGATCAGTGTTTCTTATTATTCAAGAAAAATTCAGTTGATCCCATTACAATTAATGCAAACTCTGAAAAGTCCTTTTCAAACATTTACAACTCCTTTAAAAGTTTTGATGACATTACAAATTTTCCTGACAATACCATTCCTGGGTTAAAGGTACAGGATTAGCACTAAGATTCTCCTGGCTGGGGAATCTGGAACATGGGCGCACAATCTCAGAGTAAGGGGTCGGTCATTTAAGACTGTGATGTTCGATACCCTAACCACCACCAATGCACTAAGACAGCAGTCTGTACAATCTCAAGATGCATTGCAGCAACTCATCACATTTCCTTCACATACCTTCCAAACCCACTGCACCTACTACTCAAAATGACAAGGGGAGTAAATGCAATGAGGACTCCATCACCTGCAAATCCCCTTCCAAGTTACACACCATCCTGACTTGGGAACTGTATCATTGTTCCTTCAATATCACTCAGTCAAGATCATGCAACTCCATTCCTAATCGCACTGTATGGGTGGACCTATGATCCTCTTCAAGGATGGCAGCATTCAAGAAGGCAGCTCACCACCAGGATAATTAGGGGAATTAGCAATGGTCAATAAATGCTGACCCAGCCAGCAACCCACATCCCATAAATGAATAAGAAAAAATATAGTTCATTAACATACAGTATCTTGAGCATACTTCTTTGCCTGTATGCAGTAAATACAAGGGACAAGTACAGACTAGAGAATGGCCCAAAAGTTAGAAGCATTGATATTTGAATGGATAGTTAGATGAAGAAAATGGATTGAAAGGATCTGAGGGCATGGTGAGTCAATGCATTTAAAACCATTTACTCTTGAGGAAAGTAAAATATTAACAGGCCACAATTAACAGGTCTGTCCCTGTGGTATAATCTCCCCACGTTTTGATGTACTGTATACTGATACCTGCATTACACTATCCAGGGATCGGTCATATTCTGGCTACGCAACAGTGCAGAACAATTGCATGTTTTAATCAAGAATTCTTTGTTGTATCACCAGTCACTGCAAAACTACTCACAATTGCCAGTGATTGACATCCTGTGTGCAAGAGTGCATCCTTAGTGTACAAGACCTCTTCACGACTTCAGACTTTCCCTGACCCCGTTCAACACCCTGACCCTGATGTATGTGATATAAGGTGTGTCACTTGTAGCAATGTTGACACTCACTTCGGATGTCAGACTGCTGTGGTAAATACTGTAACAGCCAATCCCCTCTCATCTAGGGCTGTTGCCAAAAGGTTGTATTTTGCCTCTGCATTCTTTCACTTCAGGCCAGTTTTTTGCAAGTTTCACTGAAGTTCAACCTTCAGTTAGAACAAACTTCTAGGCCTTCTTAAAGGTAAATAGAACGAGTTATTTTGACAGGCCCAGACATGATTGCAGGTGGATCATCTTGTCTTTTTGGAGAAGACATTTGTTTTTAAAAACAAAAACAAAAATTGCTGCAGAACTTCTGAAGAAGGGTCACTGGACCTGAAACATTCACTCTGATTTCTCTCCACAGATGCTGCCAGACATGCTGAGTTTTCCAGCAATTTCTGTTTTTGTTTCTGATTTCCAGCATCTGCAGTTCTTTCAGTTTTACAGCTGTTTTTAGCCCCTGTCCAACAAACATTTTCTTGATAATTACTGCTGTCCTCTATTCAGTCATCTTTTTATTTATCTCTGCATGCAGGATTGACAAGTTCCAGCTAGAATTGAATCTATAAGTACGGAACAGCAAATCAGTATAAAACACTAATAATGATTGAATACTCAAACTAAAAATTACTAATACTAAAAGCTAATATACGTACAGTAAGAAATGATCCTAAGTCCCACAGAACTTATGGTACATAGATAAAATATTGGCTGATACTTAAGTGCAGGAGAATGACTTTGGGGTACAAAGGCATAGACAAAGAGAGGTATAGACAGGGTGGATAGCAAGAAGCTTTTTCCCAGAGTGGGGGACTCAATTACTAGGGGGTCACCATTTCAAGGTGAGAGGGGAAAAGTTTAAGGGAGATATGCGTGGAAAGTTCTTGACACAGAGAGTGGTGGATGCCTGGAACGCGTTGCCAATGGAGGTGGTAGAGGCGGGCATGATGGTGTCATTTAAGATGTATCTAGACAGATACATGAATGGGCAGGGAGCAGAGGGATACAGATCCTTGGAAAATAGGTGATAGGTTTAGATAGAGGATCTGGATCGGCGCAGGCTTCGAGGGCCGAAGGGCCTGTTCCTGTGCTGTAATTTTCTTTGTTCTTGTTCTTTGTTCTTTGAGGCTGAGGGTGGAGATATGACTGTGTGAGGTCTTTACTGCAGATTGGCAGCTGTTCTCCCATCACCCATCTGGCAGCATGGTGGTTCAGTGGTTAATGTTGCTGCCTCACAGTGCTAGGGACCCAGTTTCAATTCCACCCTCAGGCGACTGTATGGAGTTTGCACGTTCTCCCTGTGTCAGTATGGATTGCCTCCAGGTGCTCTGGTTTCCTCTCACAGTCCAAAGATGTGCAGGCTAGGTGGGCTGGCCATGCTAAATAGCCCATAGTGTTCAGGGATGTGTAGATTAGGTGGGTTATAGGGTGATGGGTTTGGGTGGGATGCTCTGAGGGTCGGTGTGGCCTTGTTGAGCCAAAGGGCCTGTTTCCATACTGTAGGGATTCAATGAAAAAACTTTACTACTGGCTCCTCTGGTTGGTAAGTGCACCCCAATTAGCCAAGATGTTGCTATGGAGAATGTGCAAATGAGCAGTTACCCCAATGCTTTTGTTTAAATATCAAAAGTTGACTCAGATTTTCCATGCACACCGTTTCTCATGCAGTATTAATTGTTGTTCCCTTTGAAATTCCATATTCTTGCATTCATCCTGATAATGGCAAGACGAAAAGTTTTTAAGTAATACTGTGCCATCAAATGAAAGCATGTGGGCTTTCCACTCTCTCCACTACTTTGAATTCATATTTTGAGCACCTGCAGTATTTTGGCAGATATTGATTTGCAAATTCAGCCAGTTGCCAGTCTTCACCAATACGCACAAATGCATTTTAATCCACTAAATCTTTTAAGAAAAAAGGACATATGAAGACTGACCTAATGCTTGCTCTCGTTCATCTGCCGAAAGAGTCTGGTTCAGAGTCTGAAACAGGAGCTTCTGGCTGAAGCGAGGGAGAGACTGGCGTCACAGTTGCCAGGGTGCCCAGAGCATTAAAGCCGGCTTTCAAGAGCCTGACCAAGCGTTCGGGAACCTGAAGACTCCCAAAGACTTTGTGACCCAGGTAAACAATCCATCTCGGCATTTCTGCAGGAGGCAGCATCTTGTAAGCGCCGAACTTACTGTTGATTCACTGTGTGTGGAGACAAGTGGTGGTTGCTTGCATTATCACCCCCAAAAGGGAGACCTTGTAAGTGACGGCTATTTGAAATGTCGTGTTTAATCAATTCTCAATTAAAACTTTCGTGTTTACTGTCGAGAGGATGTACGATGCAGAACCGCTTCACAGTGGCAGCACCTCGCTGCCACATGCCTAAATATTAGACATACTTTAAGAGAACTGTGTAAAATTAAGAATTAGTTGCAAGGGCTGGCTCAGGTGAGTGGTCGTGGGATAGCAGCGAGGCGCTGATGTAGGTTGACGAAGGGAGAAAAATATCTTTTTATACCTCGTCCTTCGCCATTCTAGTTTAATTGAGTAATTTGTGTGCATTGTATATTTGGATTGCATTTTAATAGTTCTTGCAAATGTATATATTGCTGCTTTCAGTTTAGACAATGTTTGGTTAAATCTTTAAAACTATGAGTGAGAGAGCAAGAAAAATAGTCAAGTGCTTTACTCATGAAATGCTAAGCTGTTTGCATTTTTAATTCTTTGTACAGTGGACACATATACCGTTGAAAAAGTCGAACCTCATGAGCTTAGACAATAATATTAGTAGTTTTTAATCAATTTACGTTTTTTAAGCAATTATTGTATGTATTTCCGTCATATTGCAAGAAAATGATACTTTTCTCAGTGTTTGTGCAAAACACGGCTCAGTTCAGTCTCAGAACAGATGAACTCGTGACTTGTCATATTCAAGATATCTAAATTGACTTAGAAAGCGTTGTTTAATTTATGCTGTAAAAGTGAGCACTGCTGTAAACCAAGCACGGTTGTTATTAACAAGCAAAATTAACAAGCATGTATAATTAATTCTTCACAAAAATACAACATAGCAAAATTAGCCCTGCAGGTGGGTTATATTTTTGCAATGCAATAACAAACATTCCAAGAGCTGTTTGCTTTGTCAGTGGCAGAGGCATGGGAAATTCTGGCCTACTTCAGGACCCCCAGTGTTAGCCATTGATGGCTGTGCCTTCAGCTGCTGAGATCCTAACTGTGGAATTCCCTCTGCACAGCGTCTCTGCCTGTCTACTGATCCCTCCTTAAAGCCTTCTTCTTTGACCAAGCTTTTCATAGAACCCTTACAGTGTGGAAGCAGGCCTTTCAGCCCATTGAGCCCATACCAACCCTTCTGAAGAGCATCCCACCCAGACACACTCCCCTATCTCTGTAACCCTGCATTTCCCATGGTTAGCCCATCTTGCCTACACAGCCCTAGACACTGTAGGCAATTTAGCATGGCCAATCCACTTAATCTTTGGACTGTGGAGGAAACCAGAAAACCCTGACAAAACCTACGCAGACACAGGGACAATGTACAGCCTCTACACAGGCAGTCGCCTGAGAGTGGGATCAAACCCAGATCCCTGGTGCTGAGTGGTAGCAGTGCTAATCAGCTATTGGACAACCTCCTGCAGCTTGATGTGAAATTTTGTTTAATAGTGCCACTGTGAAGCATTTTACAAAATGTTAGAATGTTATTTTTCGTAAGAGAAGTTTAAGATAGTGTGTAAATTAATTTGATTGACAGGCGTTTTAAGCAAATTTCGTAAGAAAGATGTTTAAAATGACACTGAATTTAAAAAACACCCAAAAGAGCTAAAACCAAAACCAAAAGATTTAAAAGGACACGTTAAACTGGGATATTAAGGTGCAGCATATTGTAAAGTAATATTTAGTTGAAGCAAATTAGTAAGCAGGGGCAAGTGAGGCCAAGGAAAATATGTTGCAAAGAAAGGAACCACAGTCTTATAGTGATTATAGGAATGGTCGGATCAGAGGGTACACTAGTGATGACATGTGAACTATTGTGAATCAGTACAATATCTCAAAGTATGCATGTGATGAAGTGACTGATGTTAATTTTTAGATGCTAAATTCAAGGACTAGCCAGGTACAGTCTTGAAGTATAAGAAAGAGGAAAGGTTCATTTTAGAAACTTATGACTCACTTCACACTCACCCTTGAGTCAGAAGGTTGTGGGTTCAAATCTCATTCCAAAAGCAATCACAAAATCCAGGGTGACAGTCCCAAAATAATATCTTCCAAGGATTTGTTAAACCAAAGCCAACACTGGTGGATGCAAAAGGTCATGTGCCACATTAGAAGAAGAGCAAAGGAGCAATCTTCAATGCTCTGGCTGGTAGTGATCTTTCAACCAATGTCAACTGAAAGAAAGAGACTGTTGGTTCCTTATCATATTGCTGTTTGTGGGAGTTTGGATTTTTCCCTGGCAACAGAGCTTACAATTCAAAAGTACTTTGTTGGCTATGAAGTGATTTAGGTCTTCCTGAGGCCATGATAGACATTGTGTAAATGCTAATCTTTTCTCACATCAAATGGACAAAGTTGAATAGTGAAGTGGAGAGAGGGCAGAGTGGTAAAGAGGAATAAGGAGCTCCTATCGCACAATCCTGGTTTCGGCCAATTGATTATCAGTGTTTGATACCTGTGATGGTTGGCAAAACCTGTGACCCTTGAATAGAAAAGTGAAAACTTCAGAAGCAAAGGCAACATGGTAGTTGTGAGTAATTTGATCATCTGGACTGTAGAAAGCCTGTTTGGAGCTATTACTGGGATTTGAGAATACTGTATTGCCTCCTCACTGCTGGTGTAGGACACAGTAAGGAAACTGGTGCAAAATAATTGAAATAAAAGAGAAAACAGTTCATGGAGGAAGCAAATACATAGGAAAGAGCTTGATGCAGACCTGCTGAACATTTGTTTGGGTAATATTAGGTTAAAATGTTAGACTTTCAGTTTAACAATCACAGAATTCCCTACAGTGTGGTAGCAGGTTATTCAACCCATTGAGTCTACAATGACCCTCCAAAGAGCATCACATCCAGACCCAGCCACCTACCCTAACTTTGTAACCCTTCATTTCCCATAGCTAACCCATACATCACTTGGCACTATGGGCAATTTAGCACAGCCAATCTACCTAACCTGCTGACCTTTGGACTGTGGGAGGAAATCAGAGCAAACCACCACAGACATGGGGAGAATGTGAAAACTCCACACAGTCACCTTAGGGTGGAATTGAACCTGGGTCTCTGGTGCTGTGAGGCAGTGGTGCTGACCACTGAGCCACCATACCACACTAACAACCTCAGAAGGACTCACAATGCTGGACAGAGAAAGAGAGAACAGTAACCTAGGTACCGCTTGGGAAATTGTGGAATAGGAATCTCTACTTTTCTATCAATTAAATTAAGTGGATTGAAAGAAAGTAGTGGCAGCCAAAATCCCAGAGGACCATATGGCTGCTCTGTTTTTAGAGACAGACAGTTTGTAATGAGTTTAACCAGAAAGTCACTATGCCTCAGGTGAGGGCTAAGGTCAAGAAGATCAAGGGACCTTCATAAAAATTCTTAACTGCTGTGGGAATTGAGCTTGCACTCTTGGTGTTACTATGCATTGCAGACTAACCATTTAATCAACTGAACTAACCAATTAACCAACTAACCAAAAAAATGACAGGCAGTTGGGTGAAGTCTTTCCTTTAGCTGTTAGTGCTGCCATTTGCAGGATCACTTCATCACCAGTTCCTTTAGGAATTAGGATGTTACCTCTGTCCACTCCCATTCCAGGTCCTTCCTCCATGAATATTTAACTGTTTCACTCTCTACATAAGCTGTTCTTGATACTCCTGACTTATGAAACATTTTCAATATGTTGGAACACGTTTCTCAACTTTGATGCAACTCTTCACTTGACTTCAGCAGTGCTCCAAAAGCTTGTGATTTTAAATACATCCGTTGGACTATAACCTGGTGTCATGTGACTTCTGAAAAATCACCTGCTTTAATTGCTTTGGAAATTCAGCATTTTAGCCCTGATTCCACATATCCCCTTCTTTCCTGCATGTTCACTCAACCTTAACTGAACGGTGAGTAACCTTGGTAACATACCCAATTTTGTATTTAGGTTTAGCTGTCAAACCTGGACCATTACATACTTGCTTACGTCCATCTCTGAAAATAGCACCCATCTCCATAGCCCCTGCCCCTTGCCCACCCCTTTTGACATCCGTGTTCTTAACTTTTCCATCTTGATATTTCATTGCTCCAATGCTCTCCACCTTGCTTAAACTCTAACACATCCAGAACTTTGCTGATGTATCCTATCTCACTCTTGAGTTCCAGTCACCCAACACCCTGGGTGACCACTTCCCGGAACACCTACTTTCTGTCTGCAGAAAAGACCCTCAGCTTCCAGGTTGTCTGCCACCTCAGCACACCACCTTATTTCCTGGCCAACATCTCTGACTTAGGCTTGCTGCAGTGGTCCAATGAAGCTCGGTGCAAGCTGGAAGAATAGCACCTCATTTTCCACTTGGGAGCTCTACAGCCTTCTGGACTCAATATCGAGTTCAACAACTTTACGGCTTGAGCTTCTCCCATTTCCTTACCACAAACCCCGCACACACCAGGCCTTGTCATCACGTGGTCTGCTGTTTCACACAGCCCATTGTTAGCCATATGAGTCCCTATTAATAGTTATTCATTCTCCTCGCCTGATCGTTATCCCCTCCTTTGTCTGTGCACCTATTCTTCTGCCTTGTTGGGCTCTATCTCCACCTATCATTTACTCTTTACCCACCCCCCCCCCACCCTACCTTTTGCATAAAACCCAACATTTTCTGACCTACCATCAGTTCTGAGGGAGGGTCACTGGACCCAAAACATTAACTCTGGTTTCTCTGCATAGATGCTGCCAGATTTGCTGAGTTTTTCCAATAATTTCTGTTTTTGACTCTGATACATTGTTGAACTCACAAGGGCATCTATATGTGGGAGTAGATTGGAATTAGAAGCATATTCTGTACAGAACTCGAAGTGTTTTAGGTCGATAGTTTTTATTTAAAAAAAAAATTCATAGGCTTGACCAGGCATTGTTCACCTGAAGTTACCCTTGATGATCTCTTTTGAAATGCTGCTGTGTGATGATGGTCCTCTCACCAGCTGTTCAGCACCGAGTCCCAAGAATTTTGCCCAGTGACAAGGAAAGGATGATCAAAGAATTTAGCTTGGCTTTCACTGGAGAACAACAAAACTGAAAAGATATATGATATTGTTAAAATAGATATGAAGAGATTATTTAATCTAAACTGTGATCCCAGATCTTGAGTAGGATTCAGTTCCCAAGTATGATGAGCAACGAGAAGAAATTTTTACCGCAAGAACTTAATGGGTGTGTGAAAGGCATTCTCATGAATAGCACAAGAACTATTTTGCTGGAAATAATTTTGTAAGTTCTAGGATAATGATAATTAAATACTTTATTTAAAAAATGCACTTTCTGCACTGTTAAAAATATCTAATCAGTGTGATGATGTCAGATTTATTACCTACGCTCGACTTTCACTTCATAATCCGCAGGCACGAAATACGGGAAAAAACACATATATTATCATTTTGTAAATTGTATTGCTTGTTCTTCACACAAACGATTAAGTGGACCAGCATGCTCCACAGTGGTGTAAATCAGCAGGAGCAGGTTGATAAAGCATTAAAACAGAAATGCTGGAAATACTCAGCAAGTCAGGCAGCCTGTGTCGTGAGAGAAAGGGAGTCAAGGTTACTTGTTGTCGACCTTTTATCTAAATGCCATACCAGCAAGATGCTCAACATTTCCCTGTGTTCTAGCCCCATGGTTATTGCAGCCTTCTTCACTTTTGCACATATACTCATTTACATTTGAAAAAAAAAATCTCCTTTAGAATTTTTATGGCAATTCTGCTCTGTGAAAGTATGACATCTAATTTCACTGTAGCTTTTTAATCCATAATGCATACTTGAAAAGCAGAACATGATGGCTCTTTTACACCTTTATAAATGCTAATCTTTTGAACTGACTCATTTAGATGAACAATTAACACCTCATTATTCAGTGTCTGCCATGAATTGCAATTTTAATTGTTGTACTCTGATGTTTGTGTTACAGAACTGATTTAAATTGGGCTGGTTTTGCAAAAATCTGGGGCTGCTGGTGTTGTGGAATTAAATGACTGACTGCTTCTTGCACTTGGAGGCAGCATGTTGAATGAGTGAGGAGTGAACCCTTAAATTTTTCAGCCCTGGAGAAACGAGATATGTCTATGAGGGCAGAGGAGATTCTGTGTTAGACAAACAGAAACTCGGCTGATGTTTTTTCACCTGAGTCCAAGTGACACAAGTTTTTTGGAGGGTTTCTTTGTTGTTGAGGCCTAGGCCCTATCTTACCAAAATTGCCTCATTAATTGCCCACGATACATCGATGTTGTCTCATAGAATCCCGATAGTATGGAAACGGGCCAACAAGTCCATACCGCCCCTCCAAAGAGCATCCCACCCAGATTCATTCCTCTACCCCTGCGTTTCCCATGTCTAACCCACTTAACCTAACCTAAACATCCCTGGGCACTATGGGCAATTTAACATAGCCAATCCATCTACCCTGCACATCCTTGGACTGTGGGAGGAAACCGGAGCACCCAGAGGAAACCCACGCAGACACGGGGAGAATGTGCAAACTCCACACAGACAGTTGCCCGAGGCTAGAATTGAACCTGGGCTCCTGGCACACTGAGGCAGCAGTGCTAACCACTGAGCTACCATGCCACCCAATTTCTGCTCCATTGTACCATGCACCATTCCCATTCAGCAGATATCCGGTGAAACACTAGTATTCTTTGCACCCACGTCATCTTTAAAAGCCTATTGTGCACCTGAATGAGCACTAGTCCTCATTCTGGAGGACTAATCCCGCATGCCCTCTATGGGGCTTCCTTAGTCCTTCAATACACCTCACCATCTTTCCCCCACATGCCCGCGCTAACGGCCATGCCCACCCACTGTAAATTCACTTAGTGGACCCATTTTGCTCATTTATAACAGGACAGAAAGAGCCCCGAGTAAGGTGGTGTCCAGCATCTGTGTCCTCACCTTCAGTGGAGAGAGAATCCTAGCTAGGGAGAAGACTGGGACTGTTTCTGTGGCAATGCAGAAACATTCATGCCCTGCCAAATGAGTATGTACCACTCTTCTTTTCATAGCAACTGTCACATTAGCCCCACTCTCAAACATTGTACACCACATCCAACCACTGGCCGTGATGCCATCTTTCTGTCTTTCTCTCTCTCTCCCTCTTGTTTTACAGGTTCCACTAACTTACCCAAGACCTCTGTCGAGAAACATTCAGCTCCTTTGGAAGAGCTACCCTCAACCTCCGAGGGCGAGAGTATGGAGACCGCTGTGGGAGCATCAGCTGCCGCTTATAGCACCCACTGGCTCAGATACTGACACCTCAGGGGAGGAGATGGAGTGTGGGGGCAGTTGGCCGGGGTGGGTGGGGGGAATCTTAGGCAATGAATGTTGGTACACAATGTGGTGAGCACCTCAAGGTAACAGCTCCACAGCTGGCTGAGGAAAAAATGGCCCAAGTGCTAGCTTTTGTAGGACTGTAGAGACCAGGCACCAGCTCAGGCACCAGGTAGGAGACTCATGTTGGTCATCAGGGACTTTGGGAGTAATAGGAGCAGCAGAGAAGCATATGAAACATAATGGCCCCCATTGCCCAGAAACTGCTGCCGTGCAATGAATCTTGCATGGTTTCCTCAGGGGCTGCTGGAGATGTGTACATTGCTCACACCAACTCTCCATTGCTCACATTGGTCAAAACAGAAAGCGTGGTGACAGCAGGCCAGTCAAGCAATGTCTCGGTTTTAAAATTGCATGGCAGTCCTCCTTCCCAGCTCTGTCACTTCCTCCAGCCTCACAACCCTCCGAGATATCTGTGCCCCAGTGGTGCTGGCCTCTTGACCATTGCTGATAGTCACTTCACCATTGGCTGTAGTTGCCTAGCCCTAAGCCTTGGAATTGCTTCCCCAAACTTTTCTGTCTCCCTTCCTTGCTGTATTCCTTAAAGGGGTCCTTAAAACGTATCTCTTTTACCAAGCCTTTGCTTATCTGCTCTTACAGTCCTCCATGAGGTTCAGTGCTTTCTTTTGTTTTTTTTCCTTTATTCATTCAGGGGAATGAGGGCATCGCTGGCTAGGCCAGCATTTATTGCTGGCATCTCTAATTGCCCAGAGGGCAGTTATGAGTCAACCACATTGCTATGGGTCTGGAGTCACATGTAGGCCAGACTACGAGAGGATGACAGTTTCCTTCGTTAAAGGACATCAGCAAACCAGATGGATTTTTCCACCAATCGGCAGTGGATCCATGGTCATCATTAGACTCTTAATCCCAGATATTTATTGAATTCGAATTCCACCATTTGCTGTGGCAGGATTCAAACACAGGTCCTCAGAACATTACCTGGGTCTCTGGATTTATAGTCCAGCGATAATACGAGGCCATTGCCTCCCCACTTCAAACCACGTCTGTGAAAAACCTTGAGTGTTTTGTTGTACTGAAGGTGCTATCTGAATATAGTCATCGTTGTTGTATGGATTTCTCCATTTCTGATTCAAGTCGTGGAGGGTTTATATAAGATTGTACCAAAATAACTGTTGTAGGTTTATAGATTGTCTTCATTTTTGGCAGCTGAATATTCCCTGATGGTTTGGAAACCTTGGCAAGTAGAAGACCGTAATTTTCATTTCGTACCTGTGGACCTACTTACTCAGCCTGCCTGTAGCCAGAAATAAAAGAGCAGCGGCCAGCAGTCATTCCCAGAGATAAGAAGGAGAAGCATTTCTTTAGGTTAGGTCTTGACCCCACAAAGGTAGAAGCATTGCCTCATTTATCTTCTGACACTGTTGCCAAAGTCAGGGCTGCTGGTTATAGCTTTGTTGGAAAGAAAATGCAACATAAGCTCTTTAAGGAATCCTAGATGGTATTAATAATAATATAAAGTGTTCTCAATTCCTCATTTCTTTTTGCAGCTTCTCTTGGGTGCCTTTTCCCGACAGCTGAGTTATTGCCAGGGACAAAACTGGTGCTGTGCTAAAAACAGGCGTTTGATAATGTCTGCAAGAGGCGTGTACAAAGTTGGAAAGCGTGCCTTATGTTATTATGCATAGCAAGCTGTCAACTCTCCTTGCACTATCTACTAGGTACAGGAGCTCCCTGGGAGGAAAGAAATGCCATTTCATCCTTAGGGTGGAAGGGTGCCTTGGCACCTTGTATGGAATCAGTGGTTAAGTATGGGGGAGTAGGTAAATGCTAGGAACATCAAATCCACTTGCGTGAATCTGGAAGAAATTCAGTGATCTCACTTGAGCTGCTAAGTGTCCTGTTTCTCCCCAGCTCTGCACCACATGTAGGTAGAGAGCTCACAATTATTGTCTGTGATGTTTTTATTACTGATGGGCAGTACATGCTGGCCTCATTAGTGATGCAGTAACAGAATAATGAACCTACATCTTTATCCTACTCCTCAACTTCTTAGCCTTCTTTACTAAGCAGCTCAACTAGCTCCCTCTTTTCAGAATGAAGTGCAAAATCCAGGACTCCATTGCATACTCCTGCAGACAGTCTAGGTAGTCAGGTCACTGTTTCATAATGAATTTCTATGCAAGCTCTGTTTTTGGTGTGACATTGATTATAACATTACTCAGTTTAGGTACATGGATTCCTGATGGCAGTCAGGAAACGCTGGCTTGCTCTTCCTCCATGAATGCTGCCTGACCCACTGTGATGTCCAGCATTTTTTGTTTTCAGTTTAAAAAATAGACTTGCACCTCTAACAAAAATAAAACCAAAAGAACTGCGGTTGCTGGAATTCAGAAACAAAAATAGAAATCGCTGGAAAGTCTCAGCAGTCTGGTAACATCTGTGGACAGAAGTCAGAGTTAACATTTCGGGTCTAGTGACCCCTCTTCAGAACCCTGGTGTTCTGTTGCACCTTCTGTGGTCACATGGGAAGGTGTCTTGGAGATGGTTGGGTGGTGTTGGTGGTTGTGGAATGGACTAGGGTGTCCTGGAGAGAATGATCCCTGTGAAATGCAGACGAGGGAGTGAGGGGAAGATGTGTTTGGTGGTCCAAACCTATCCCTTCACCTCCTCCCTGCTCACCATTCAAGGGCCTAAACAGTCTTTCCAGGTAAAGCAGGTGTACCTCCTCCAACCTTGTGTGTTGTATTTGCTGCACCCTATGTGTCCTACTCTACATTGGAGAAACCAAACGCAGACTGGGTGACCGCTTTGCGGAACACCTCCAGTCTACGCACAAGCAAGATCCTGACCTCACTGTAGCTGGTCATTTTAACATAGCATCCTGCTCGCATGCCTACACGTCTGTCCTTGTCATGCTGCAGTGTTCCAGTGAATCACAGCACAAACTGGAGGAACAATATTTCATCTTCAGACTTGGCACTTTACAGCCTTCTGGACTTTATATTGAGTTCAACACCTTCAAATTGTGAACTATTTCTTCCCTTTCTTTTAGCTTGGTATCATGTCTTTTCTCACCTCTCCCCATTCCAGTGTCTGTCCTTTCAAGTCTGGCAGGAGACACACCATTATTCTGCCATTCTCACATTCCGATCACTTAATCTGAATGACCAACATCTTTTCTCCACCAGCGCCCTACATCCACCCCCCCCTTCCAAAATATAACATAAATGCTGTCCCCTCCACACATCACTTCAACTCTGATGAAGAGTTATCTAGAACTCACAATGTTAGCTTGCTGTCTCCCCATGGATGCTGTCTGACTCGCTTTGATCTCCAGCATTTGTTGTTTTCAGTACAGATTCCAGCATTTGCAGTCATTTGCTCCAACATTGTAAACTGACAGAGTACACTAATCTGGCCTTCTGATTGCTCCCATCAGTTGGCGAGCGCGGGGTGCTATGGTAGTGTCAGTTTGTTAATAATCTAAAAGACCATGCTAATGCTCCAGTGACACATGTTCAAATGACAGTTGGTGGAATTTAAATTAATTAAACAAAACCTATCAATGATAGATTGCTGTAAACACCCATCTGCTTCATTAATTTCCTTTAGAGAAGGAAATCTACCATCCTGGCTTGAATTGGCCTGCATGGGACTCCAGACCCTTTGTGATGTAGTTGACTCAATTTGTTTCGGAGGCAATAGGGATGGGCAACAAATTCTGGTTTTGCCAACAATCCCCACATCGCACAAATGAGAAAAAGCTCAATTTTCAAAAGGAAGCTCAGGGTTTTCAACTAAGGCTTTGTAGGTTTAGCTTAGGAATGAAAAAAGGGAAGTCATATTGCTGGAAGTGTGTTATAAATCCCCAAACAATCAGTGGGCATTCGAGGAGCAGATATATAGATAATTCACCAAGGTGTATACAAACAATAAGAGGGCAATTAGGTTAGGGGATCTCAACTTGCCCAACATTAATGAAGATAGTCATTGTGTAAATAGTTTAGAGGGGGTAGATTTCTTGTAATGTATTCAGGAGAGCTTTTTGTATCATCATGTAGATGGCCCAACAAGGGGTGGTGCAGTACTGGACAAATTCTGAGGAACAAAGCTGGTATGAGGTGTTTGAGTTGGCTGTGGGAGAGCATTTTAGTGTGAGTGACCACAAACCTTACGTTTCAAATTTGGCACAGAAAAGAATAAAGATTGTCTGCAAAAAAAATGGTTTGGATTGAGAGAAGGCAGATTTTATTAAAATAAGGCAAGATCTGGCCCAAGCACAATTACTTCTGGGTAAATCTATGACAGAACAAAAATGGAATTGGCGAGAGTAAAGGCCCAGCATGTTTCCTTTGGTGTGAATTGTATGAGCAACAAGCCCAGAGAACCCTGGACTGAATAAGAAGGAAAGGAAATGGCACAGTATGGAAGTTGCAGGGGGGATCTTAGGGAAGCTATTAGGAGAGCAAAGAAGGGGCATGAGAAGACACTGAAGGGTAAGATTAGGGAGTATCCCAAGATATTCTTTAAGTATATCCAGGGGAAGAGGATAAGCAGGGAAAGAGTAGGGCCCAATAGGGACCAAGAGGGTGTGGAGCTGGAGGATATTGATAGAGTGTTAAATGAGTACCTCATGTCCGTCACTTTGGAGGAGGAGGATGCAGGTACATAATTTGGGAAGAGGGACTGTGAGGCTCTTGAGCAATTTGACATAGGGAGTGAGGGACTTTTGGAGGTTTTTGGTGTACTTAAAAATAGGCAAATCCCTCAGTCTGCATGACTGATGTCCCAGGTTGCTGTGGGAAGTGAGGGAGGAAATTATAGGGGCTTTGACAAAGTTTTAACTCTTCGCTAGCCACAGGGAGGAGGAGCCAGAGAACTGGAGGACAGCTAATGTGGCTCCACTTTTCAGCAAGGCTGGTCAGGATAAACAAGGGAATTACAGAATGGTGAATCTCACAGAAATGGTAGACAAACCACCGGAGAAAATTCTGAAGGAGAGAATTAATCTCCAATTGAAGAGGCAAGTTTGATCAGGGATAGTCAGCATGGCTTTGTCAAAGGGAAGACATGCCTAACAAAACTGAATTTTTGGAGGAAGTGACCAGGTGTGTAAATGCAGTTAATGAAATTTGCATGGCTTTCAGCAAAGCCTTTGACAAGATCCCACATAGGAGACTGATAAAGAAGTTAAAAGCAAATGGATCTAGGCTTTGGTAAGTTAGATACAAATTGACTGAACGTTAGGAGTCAGCGGGTGGTGGTTGAAAGCTGTCTGTGTGACTGGAGGCCAGTATCCAGAGGCATACCACAGGGATCAGTGCTGGGTCCCTTGTTGGTTGTGATAGATCTAGAAATGCTATAGAAGAAAATGAGAGGCAGATAATAAATAAATTTGCTGATGACATGAAGACTGTGCGGCTACAGGAGGATATAGATGGATTGGTCAGATTGGCAGATCAGTGGCAGAGGAAGTAACAAGATAAGGGAGAACTCAATGAATGATAGGACACTAAGGAGCTCAGAGAAGCAGAAGGATCTTGGAGTGCTTGTCTACAATTCCCTGAGGTGACAGGACAGGTTAATAGGGTAGTTAAGAAGGCATATGGGACACTTGCCTTTATCTATCATGCATTGATTATAAGAGTAGGGAGGCTATGTTGGAGCGGTACAAGATTTTAGTTCGGCCACAGCTGGAGTACTGTGTGCAATTCTGATCACCAGACTATAGGAAGGATGGGATTGGACTGGAGAGGGTGTAGAGGAGATTCATTAGGATATTGCCTGGGATTGTGCAGTTTAGCTATGAAGAGAGGCTCGATAAGCTTGGGCTGTTTTCTTTGGAACCGAGAAGGTTAGGGGGACCTGATTGAGCTGTATAAGATTATGAGGGATAGGGGCAGGGTGGATAGAAAGCAGCTATTCCCCTTAGTTATGGCTTAGTAACAAGGGGCATAATTTCAAGGCGAGAGTAGGAGGCTTAGAAGGGATCTGAGGAAAATATTTTTTCACTCAGACAAATTCTGGAATGCATTGCCTGGGAAGGGGATCCTCACAAACCTTAAAAATTACTTGGATGAGCGCTCGAAATGTCAGAACAGTCAAGGCTATGGGCCTAATGCTGGAAAGTGGAACAAGGTTAGATTTAGAGTAATTTTCTGTTGGTGCAGATTTAATGGGCTGAAAGGCATCTTCTGTACTGCATGATTTTATGATTAATGAGATAATTAATGACTCTAAGTAGGAAGAAATGAAACTTCCTGAAAAGAGTTTAGCAAAACTAGGTGGAACTTGTTGTAACTGTGACTTTGCTTCTTTCTGATTTATAGGTAGGATTTCTGCGATCTGTAGAGTAAACGGATACAGTGTATGAGACAATTGATTTCCAGATGGAAGAAGAAATGATGTATGAGCAGGTAGGTACAATGATCGGTGACTCTGGCAGAGTGGCCCTTTCCTGTGCACGTTTGGTACAAGTGGCGTAAACCCAGTGTTGATATTTGTTATTAAAGCTGGAAACAATGAATTGACCATTGATACTGTGAAGTAGAAAGGACCATTTGCAACTCCAGCCTTTGAAATCTGAATGCAGTTGTATCAAATTCCTCTCTAACCTGTTCTTCCTCCCACCTATCCCCTCCTCCCACCTCAAGCCGCACCCCCATCTCCTACCGACTAACCTCCCTTGACCTGTCCGTCCTCCCTGGACTGACCTATCCCCTCCCTAACTCCCTACCTACACTCACCTTTACTGGCCCCATCCCCGCCTCTTCGACCTGTTTGTTTCCTCTCCACCTATCCTCTCCTCTATCCATCTTCTATCCGCCTCCCACTCTCTCCCTATTTATTTCAGAACCCCGTTCCCCTCCCCCTTTTCTGATGAAGGGTGTAGGCCTGAAACGTCAGCCTTTCTGCTCCTATGATGCTGCTTGGCCTGCTGCGTTCATCCAGCCCTGCACCTTGTTGTCTCAAATTCCTCTCTGTTGTTTTAATGGTGGTCTTAACCTCTTCGCGATTTAAATAACTTAATTGCTCATTAATATGGAGAGAAAATGCATTTCAAAGTATGCAGGAACACAATACTGTCTATATTCAGGATATGTTGAAAAAGTGTAAAGGGATTTGTTCATTTCAGTCTTCCTACGTTTGTTCATTCTGACTGTGTTTCGAAAACTCCGAAGATGTGATGGTTTGTTGGCAGCTTTAGGAGCTTTACCTGTTGTACTGTGTTTATCTATTTTAATTTCATAGTATTCTTTAGTTGTTACCTAAGAATAGCAGTTTAAAGTTAAGTATTTCAAATATGCTTGATGCCACGATGGATACATCATACCACTGTGGAGTGTTTGGGATCAGGATATTGTGCTTAAGGGGGTAGTTTGAGAAGAGCTTGTTCACTTGAATAGATGTCTGACATGTGGTTCAGAACAACACCAATGGTTCAAGCATCTAGCCATTTTCCAGCTGAGGTAGATTTGAGGCCTAGCTGCCTCTTTGCCCTCTCCAAATTACAAATAGCAACAATACAGCATAAAGCCGTGGCTCCTGACCCTTGAATAAACAAAGGTGCCATCTGGCAAAGAAGAATGCTCTCACATCATTTTTTCCTCTTCATTCAGCCAAGTAGAAGCTGGATCACTGACAACACCAGTCACTCTTTCTTTCTATAGAAGTCTTTAATTCCAAGAATGCTACAAATGCTGATCTTTCTGCTCATCCTTCCATTCTCCACGATGCATTTATTGTTGTTACACCAGTGATCGAGGGAGTCTCCTAGCATAGGCAGTCCCACACTCAGTGGCAGACAACACTGAGTATTTCATAAGATTGACTGGAATGTGAAGACATTGACAGTTAAAAGGGCATGGTGGCTCAGTGGCTAGCGCTGCTGCCTTATGGTGCCAGGGACTTGGGTTTGATTCCAACCTTGGGCGACTGTGTGGAGCTTTCATTCTCCCTGTGTCTGTGTGGGTTTCCTCCAGGTGCTCTGGTTTCCTCCCACAGTCCAAAGACGTGCAGGTTAGGTAGATTGGTCGCACTAAATTGCCCAAAGTGTCCAGGGATGTGCAGGGTAGGTGGGTTAGTCACAGGGTGATAGAGTAGGTGGGATGGGATGCTCTTTGGAGGATTGGTGTGGACTCAATGGGCCGAATAGCCTGTTTCCGTACTGTAGAGATTGGGGAAGGGAGGGCGAAATAGGGAGAGTAGGAAATGAAATGGGGAGACCAGGGTGGGGAATGGGAAAAGTGAGGTGGAGCTTGGGGAGGGGAATAGTGAGAGTGGGGGAATAAGAGAGGTGGGAAGGGGAACGGGATGTGATTAGGGAGAATTGGAATAGTAATGAGGGTAATGGTAGGGGAAGTGGGAGCAATGCAACAACTGATGCTTTGGCATGCACAATGATGCTATAAAAAGACGGAGAGACTGTGTGTACTGTCATGGCTAGAATGGGAGCTGACTTCCTGAATACTGTTTCTGAGTTGTCAGTGACAGGAGTTCAAGCAGTTCTTCACAAAAATTTCCCACTGGTTACTCTATGTTGAAGATCATAAATTGGCACGATCCCTTAGTGAAAATTGTAAGCGAGTGGACAGGGCGACCTGAGATAGCGAGGGTGCCTGTCTCTAAGGTGTGAGACACCGTTTATAACTCCATATTTCTACCTTGGAGCTTGTGATCTGAAACAGAATGAGCTGGACCTGGAAAAAAACACCCAGGCAGTAGGGACTCAGGATATGCAGGCTGAAGAGCTCGCTCGAGCAACACTGCAGGTAAGATGAGGAGTGAAATAGAGACCCTTTTAGAATATTGATAAGCTCTCATCTTCATGATGGATATTCAGTGTTGCGATCTGTCCTTGCATGATTAGTTCACCTTAATGTTGTTGGTTCCTAGCAATACAAAGTCTTATGCGGCTAGCTGAATATAAAACACCTGTGAATCAGTAAAAATGGATCTCTCGATAGTCAGTTTTTGACGAGCCCTAGTCACTGTACATTTACTTGCAGCCAGTTCTGCAGAACTAATGTTTCTTGAACCAAAAAACCTAGCACAACACAAGAGCTGTCTAAAGGGCATGCTTTATGAGGTGCATTTATAATTTTACCTTTTCCTTTTGTACATGCATTGGATCTGTATATAATGCAGGATTAAAATACACGGAATGCACAAAAGTTCAGGCATGGTGATTTTTTTTCCACTCATATCAAATCTGTAAGTGTACTCATGTAAAAGTTTTTCTTTAAGGAATGAACTTCTTACAATGGATGACCACCAGGTCAACATTCTAGAGAGATCATTTCTTGGTCTCAGGTCAGCTGTGTTGTAGACTTGGTTATTAAACAGTGGAAGCATGGATGCCTTGTGTTTAGCATGGGAGATGGTTAGTGATCCTGAACCTTTCTGTTTTAACCCCTATTCTTAATCTTTGTAAAGTGGTTTTGGGGTGAAAACTAGATTTAAAACACAGCCAAGAAACCAGCTGGAGAACCAGAACACTTTGTGGGATCAGTATTGCTAATTCCCCTTGAATGAGTGAGCTGGGATCCAGACCATGTTAGGACTTCTCAAACTTGAGGAAATGGAGTGGGGTAGTAGGCTTTCATGGCTGTTCAGAAACTCTTCCTTGGTCTCTATTGGTGTATCTGCTCCAATTCCTCTCACTGTTTCTTCAACAATGTCAAAGGCCATGGGCTGTTCTCTTCGTGGCTCCTACTTCTTTTGTGTTGTAGCTCACTATTCAGGACTCCTGCTTCTTCAGCCTGGTGCTGCTTGCTCCTCATGTTTCCTGCTTATGTCCCTGGTTCCTTCCTGCATGTATGACTTCTGACTGAGGCCACACTATGTCCTGGAAGCAACTCTCCAATCTTGAAGGCTGCACGTTTGCAGTTGACCTGGCTGAGAGCTACCAAAGCAATCATAGGATTACCCTGCATGGATTGCTGGTAGAAGTTGGGGTCCAGTGTTCTGACATGCACAACAGTCCAAAAGTCAAATGTGATGGGTTCCAGAATTAGAATTGGAGTGGCTGGAGCAGCTCTACTACACATTATACATTTTCCATCCCTTTGATGCACCTCAATTCAGACATCAGCTCAATGATGGAACAACTAATATTATTCAAACCAGTTACTGCGATGCCTGAATTGAGGAACATCAATGTTAATTGTTCCATCATTGAGTTGTTAGAACAGCATTCATCTTCTGACACATGCATTTATGAAGGTAAGCATACAGGTGCAGCAGACTGTGAAGGAGGCAAATAGTAAGTTGTCCTTCATAGCGAGAGGATTTGAGTAGAGGAGCTGGGATGTGTCGCTGCAATTATATGGGGCCTTGGTGAGAGCATACCTGGAGTACTGTGTGCAGTTTTAGTCTCCATAGCTGAGGAAGGATGTTCTGGTTATAGAGGAATTGTGATGAAGGTTTACCAGACTGATTCCTAGGACACAGGACTGACATATGAAGAGACTGGGTTAGGGGTATAGCGACTGGAGTTTAGAAGTGTGAGAGTGGATCTTTTTAGAAACCTATAAATGTCTAACAGGATTAGGCAAATGTAACAAACCTGTTCCAGTTGACCGAGGAGTCCAGAACCAGGGGTCACAGTTTTAGGATACAGGCTAGGCCATTTAGGACTGAGATGAGAAGGAATTTCTTCACCCAGAGAGTGGTGAGGTTATGGAATCCTTTGCCACAGAAGGCGGTTGAGGGCAAAACATTAAATGTTTTCAAGGAGGATTTAAATATAGTTCTAAGGAATAAAGGATATGGGATAAAAGCAAGAACAGGATACTGAATTGGATGATTAGCCATGACCATATTGAATGGTGGAGCAGGCTGGAAGGGCCAAATGGCCTACTCCTGCTCTTATTTTCTGTATTACCAGATCCTGTTGGTGTTGTACACACTATAGAGACTAACACCTCCCCCCTCCAACACACTCCCACAGCCCCACTCAACCCTGCACAACTTCTCGTGCAGATGCATCGTCATCTTGTGGCAGTGGTGTGCCAGTCCTCATTGTATCTACTCCTCAGAGCGCCAAGTCCATTGATCTACCCATGCATAGGAGGCAGAGAGCCGGGAAATTTAGCTCCTTGTTCATCCACTGTATTTCCCACCTCTGCCTCAAGGTTTCTTTCACTTGTTCTTTTTATATCACTGTTTATATCATTTGGTCCCCGTCCTCAACTATTGGAAAGGCTATAAATATTCCCAACAGCTACAAAGCCACTTAAATTTACGTAGTTGCATCCTTTAAATTTTGTTTGCAGTCTCCAAGTGCAACACCACCAATACCAGAATCTGTTTCTTTAGGTTCAGTGGAATGGTAAGGGAGGGCTCACAGTCACAGTAGGATTACTGTTTGTGCACCAATGTCCTTAAAGCATGCATAACATGTGTTCTGCAATTAAAGTATAAAAATAGGCAATTTAAATTGCCAATAAAGGAACTGGTTTGAAGCATTAATTCCAATACTGGCAGGTGCTGAGATATAAATGTCATTTTGATTTTGATCATAAATTAATAATAAGATTTTGACAGTCCACAATGTATAAACTGTACATGGAGGTTTGTGTCAGTGAAGGATTGCAATACATTCATAGATTGGGAAGACATTATGTTTGCAATGTGCTATATTAATGCATGTTTTAAAGCAGGCCTTTTCAACTTTCTGATCCAGGACTCTCAATGTTCTTTTACCATAGGGTTGTGCTTTGAGTTTGAGGGCTTGATTCATATTTTGTGATCAAGTGAAGTTAAACATGCAGCTTGTGAGCAGTGATTTTGCACTGCTGCACTAACCAAATTGACACATCACTCTCTTTCCTAGGCTTTTAACCTATAAACACTGTTATAAAGTCACTGAATCCCTACAGTGTGGAAGTAGGCCACTCAGCCCATCAAATCTACACTGACCATCCAAAGAGACCCACCCTATTCCTGTAATCCTGCATTTCCCATGGCTAATCCACCTAATCTGCACATTTTTGGATTATGGGAGAAAACCAGAGCATCCAGGGGAAACCTGCACAGACATAGGGAGAATGTGCAAACTCCATGCAGATAGTCACCTGAGGGTGGGATTGAACCCAGGTCCCTGGTGCTGTGAGGCAGCAGTGCTAACCACTGAGCCACTATACCCCTTTGACTGTCACTTACTTTACATTCCAGTCAATCTTATGAAACACTCAGTGTTGCCTGTACCTCTGCATATAACATGCACAATATTTGACTCTTGAGCACAATGCCATGACAAAAGTGAAGTGTACCACCTAAATTCAAGCTGGCATTTTGCATTTGGCTGCTTTGTAAAGTTTTGTTAAGAATGAAATGGTACTAGTTGTGACTTGTCAAGGAAAAAATACATATCTCTGGCAATCGTCACTAAAGATGTCGTGAATTCTTAATTGTCTTAGCATCGGATCCACATTCAACCTGTACCCTGAAAAGAAAGTAGATTTAATCCCAACAGAGCGAGAATCCTGATACCTAACCTGGCCTTATTTGTTATAGACAAACTGAAGGGACTGTTGGAATTGGCCCAGGGACTGCAGTTGCTGAGGACAGCAGGTGTATTAAGCAGCATACCTTATACATTAACTATGTTGTCACTGTATTATGTTGCTGTTGTGCATCCAAGTGCAAGGAAACATGACTAATGGTGATGCAAGTATTGCTCAAGCACCACATAAAATATCACAAGATCAGCTAATTACTCGTTTTCTGTTCTGAAGAAAGTTTGCCTAACTTGAAACATTAACTCTGCTTTCTGTCCACAGCTGCTGCTGAATTTCTCCACCAGTGCCTGTTTTTGTTTATCATTATTTTCTGTGACTACCTTAGCAGATTACAGAGAATCCCTACAGTGTGAAAAAAAAGCCATTCAGCTCATCAAGCCTGCACCAGCCCAACCAGAGACCCTAACCCTGAAATCCCACATTTACCATGGCTAATCCACCTGGCCTGCACGCTATTGACAATTTAGCATGGCCAATCCATCTGACCTCCATGTCTTTCGATTGTAGGAGCAAACTGGAGCACTCGCACAGACACAGGGAGAATGTACAAACTCCACACAGACAGTTGCCTGAGGCTGAAATTGAACCCTGCTCCTGGGGTCCATGAGGCAGTAGTACTGACCACTGTGCCACCATGCCACCCATTTCAATTAGAAACCAAAACATGACAAGAGCATTTCTCTATCCTGATAGAAAATCAGCGAATTCCTTCTGTTAGTTGTCTTCCCATCTTTTGTTCTTTTGTTCTGCACACTCCGTGAGGTAGACCTCTCATTTTGTGCAGTAAGCCTCAAATTTGATGGAATGGGCCTGAGATTTGTTGAGGTAGGCTTTACGTTAAGTGGGAAAAGACTCAAAATTGATGAGATGAGACAATTGGTGTGGTAAACGTTAGATTTAAAAGACTTGTTTGCAATGAGCTAAGATTCGCATTTTGTCGGATAAGACTCATTAAGAATTTAATGACATCCTGACTCACTTTTAGTGAGATGGGGCCAATTCTAAATGGCATTCAGTGAAATGGGGAGGGGTGCTGGTGGTGGCATTTAGGGTGAGGGGCAGTTTTCCAGTTCTGTGTGAATTGGGTGGGTGCAGAATCTGCTATAAGTGCTCATGACATGTGAGATGGCTGTACCATTTTTACAGTGGGATGAAATTTTAATTTGATTGGCTGGTAGTAAAGAAACACTTCTCTGATTTGGAGAAGAAAATGGCAATTCTGCTAATGCGCTGAGACAGAAGTTACTGCTTAAAAGGAAGGTAAAGCATTCTAGGGGAGGATAAGGATTGAAGGGAGTGGCTGTAAGTACCAAATTCTCTGTGTGGTCAGGAAGAGTCATTGCAGAAACCAGACCACCATGTTACCTGAGAAACCTCCAAAAGCCATTTAAAGGCATGCTTTGAAATCAGGACAGATGAAAACTTTAACTGTAACCACCTTTGGCCTGCAGACTCCCCAACTAATTCTCAAGAGCAGTAATGGGAATCATTCGCATTGCTTTGTTAATGTAGCAAGTTAGAAAGCATGTGTTTGGTGTTAATTCATTAATTGACTGTGTAGATGTAGAGGAAACAGATGGGACTGTTGTGTGGAAGGAGCTGTAGGACTGAGCAGTTAATAAACTCTACCCACCAAGAAAGATGTCTTGGTTTCTGTCTCACTGACTGACCTGGATCCAGATTGACATATTTTGCCTGTTAGTGCAGGAGTTCTGTTTGCAGAAACAGTTAAAGCAACTTAATTTGATTTAGTGTTATTGAGGTAAGGCCTGCCAGCCTGGGTAGGAAACCAAGATATGGATGGCTCAAATGAATTAATTTTTATGCCACTGCAAAGTTACTCCTCTCTTTGACTTACAATTTGCACATAGACTGCAGTCGGGAAACAGTAACTTTACGTTGTGCTGCTGAGCTGTTGATAGGGTCTGTCCGTGTGATCTTTGGAAACAGATAAGGGCAGTGCGGACAGCTCAGAGCGGAGCTTGTTTACAACAAGACAGAAGAAAACAGTTAGACATAAATTAGGGCTGACGGTTTCATGAAGCACAATTGGTTTGATTGCAGATTCAATGTGACTGCCCTGAACTGAGCGATGATCCGTACAGTATGCAAAATTCCTTGCCTTGCTGGTCTGTGCCCACCAGCCTTGCAGCAGCTTTCCCAAAGCCCTCAGCTATGGCTTTGAGTGGAACCAGAACTGAACATGCCATTGTTGTGTCCAAATTCCTTTTGACAACAATCACATTCTTTTAAAAACTTCGTAGATTTTACTTGTCACTGGTTATAAATGAATTTTTGTTACAACGCAAGCATTTCCCTCTCATGTATTTTATTTCTAAATAGTCAGAAGGTATGCCACACCATACTAAAATTAGTGCAAGACACAACATTTGTGCATAAAGGAGGTTCCACCATTAAGACCATTGAACTTTAAAACAAATATTTCTCTCTATGTGGTGGTTGTTGGAATTTTATCACTAGTTTCCTATTTAACACATTTGTTTTATTGGTTCCTTTGGTGCAAGTTTGTTAGGTTCTATTTATTCCTTTTTTTTTCTGTTTATAAATGCTATCTCAATGAAATCATTGCTGACAGAAGAAAGCGGAGATTACTGTATGTGTATCTAAATTAGTAGCCAGTAGGTGCTTAATGTTTAACATTTCAAATCTCCATTTAAGTAGATGAGGTTTGTGATGTATGTTTATTTTTAATGACCATGATATTTACAGGACCAGTGCATCTCTAAATAATAATAAAAACAAATATTCAATCACAGCAAGTAGGTAATTTCTGTTTATATACTTAAGAATAAATTATATATCACCTCAAAATATATTGAAATATTTTAAGTGATGAATTAACTATTTCCTAGAATGCCGTGATGGTTGCTATGGAACATCATGAGAGTTAGGTAGAAGTGTTTTCTATGATTTCCATATTGCAACAGAATCCTTTCAATAGAGCACTCATTTCCATTGAGCATTTGCTAAGCATTAAGTTCTTCCTTATGAGCTGCACAGTTTTAAGTAGGTAGATAAACCATGGTCATACCATTAGGTATTGTTACTGAGAGGCTTATTTTGCCTTAATCAGTGAGCTACTGTATAAGCACTGCACATATCAGAGGATGTGGCACAGAGAACAGTTGGATACACGTTGATAAATATGCCCTGATGAAGAACAAAGCATTCTGAAAGTGTGTGGAACAGGAATTTGCTCAAGTATGAGAATGATGCCTAAAAACTGAACCCATCTTTCTCCCTCAGAAGTTATGTGCATTTCTGTTTTGATTTTTTGCTTGTCAGCTTTCATGCTTGTTCACTTTATGTAAGATTAAAGAATTGCCCTGTTCGACATACATCTGACTGAAAGCATATTTTAAGAATTGGCGGGGCTGGCAGTAATGGAATGGAGATAAAAGCTGATGATTCCCATGTCTGTTCTCGACTGGGTGAGACAGTAGTCTGAAGACAATAAAAAGGAAGCTGGATGAAGAAGTATGCTTATTGGGGTTCATGCATTTGGAAAGTCAACCTGACAAAGCATGATCAAATGAAAAACCTTCTGACTGGCTTTTATTTTGTGTGTTGTATTATTCAGCACAAGGAGCATTTGTAGTTGGCTATTTCAGAAATTATAATGATAAATCTTATATGGTGTAATGACAAGAGAGTACATATTAAAATTCTTTTTGCAGGTAACCACATTAGGACAGTACTAATCTGTTCCAGCCATTGAAGGGAATTAAAAGGCTGTAATCTTGACCCATCTGTGTGCCACTTATTGAGTTTTCAGAAAACGTCTCTAAGTAGTGCTTTATAAATTGCTTCCACCCCACAAAAAAAAGAGCAAAATAAAAAAAGCCCACACAGAGAACTTATTAAAAGACCTTAAGCAATAGCATCGCAGTATTCAACACTAGCTAGTGAGAGTTGGTACAGAAGTGGTGCTTTTTATGGTTCACAGTCTCAGTTCCAGGCAATAATCTGTGCGTTGAATGTGTATTCTGAGTTTAAGAACTGATACCATCGATTGGTTGGAAGCATTGTGATGCTTTGGAAATGAAAAATAACACTGAGGCAGAAATATTTTTGTGATTTGAGTTCCAATGCATGCCTGAAAGGAACAGCCGCACAAATAATTCTGCAGAGCCTGCTGAAGGGAAAGTAGAATATTGAGTAGGCATTCAGAAGTATTATAATGGAAAATGGCCTTTAATGATCAATGACCAGATTAAAGGTTCATTAATTACAAATTGCGGGCACCAAGAAATAGATGCAAAAAAAAAAATGACCGGAAAACCTTCGAGTAACTCAGTTGGAACACACAATTTAAAAACCTTAACACATTTGGAACACTTCAAATGTTAAGCCTTTATATATTCGTACAAACAAAATATAAAACAGATTGAGGAAGTCCAATGACCTTCATTATGTATTCATTATTAAGGACTTTATTTTGGGGGCTATTTTTGAAATAAATTTTCCACTTCTGTTGTTCAATTAATGTTTGACCCTTCAGCAGAGATGTAAATTAAATGACATTTCCTTGTTGTCCTGTGTTTAAAATAAGACGTTAGTTGTGGATCATAAATGATGATCTTCATTCTGGAGCTAATTTATTCATTTAACAATTTCCCTCAAGAAGTTCCAGCAGAAGGCTCAGAAGCAAACTAAGCAGAAGAAATCAAAGTCGGCTGAATTTCTGATGGGTGAGCCTTGCTTGATGAGTTATTGCTCATAATTTGTGTAAGGATTAATTAACTAATTACAGACAAATGGCTGTAGGCTAAATTTTGCTTTTGCATGTCAGGGCGCAATTTGTAATTATTTTAATCATTTATTTTTTTAAGCTTCAGATTTAATTTTAACCTAATTGTGTTTTGGTGACATTTGAGGATGATGTGTTTGTCTGCATATTTGATAAGGGAATGTAAAAGGAATTACGGGGAGAAATTTTTCCTGGATGTCATTGTAATGTACTTTCTCATAATGTGCTACCCTGACCTCCTTGTTTTTTTTTTGACGGATGCAGTAAAAGACAACAGATCTGCAGCAGAAGGCATTGAAAATCCTGCTTTTAACATCAGCACCAGAAACCTTTCAGCATATCATAATTCAGCAGAAAAAGAAATTAAACATGACAGACACGATGGCACCCTTGCAGTTCATCAACAAAAACTCCTGCTCCAAACCTATGATCAAGGAAGAGGTGAGGCTTCAGTCTTGATTATCCTCACAGTAACTGACAGTAGTTTTGTTCTTGATCTAAACCTTGCATTCCGGTGTCTAAACCTCACATTCCAACTTAGCATGTTGGAGCAAGTTCCCATTCTGCGACTTGCAAAATGAGAGCAAATCCTTTGGAACTTGGGATACATTCAGGAATTCTACTTGGAAACATGGAAGAAAAGCTTCCGTAGATTGGCCAGTAGCATACTTGATCTTGAATACCTTGCCTTCAGCCTTCTTAACTAATTCTTTTTCAAAAAAACACCTTGTTACTGAGATGATGAAAGTGGGAACCCTTTAGATAGCTGCATTTAACTTCACACACCTTTTCAAATGACCTTAATCACAGAGCTTACTTTAGTTCTCCTTTATTTCCAGACCAAATCCCTTAATTATTTCGCCACAACGTTCATCTCAACCCGATAAAAAGTGCAATCATTGGATTAAAAAGGCTTACTCCTTCTAAAGCAAAATATGCTGAATTGTGACAGGTCATCTGATGAGTTACATAAATCTACAGATTAGGAACCTATCGTACAAATGTACTTTTTCAAAAAGACCTTTTGGATTCAAGTTTTTGTGTTTACTTGAGAAACATAAGCAATAGAAAAGGCACGACCAAATGATGTCAATTGTTTCAGACTACACTTGTGAGAAATCTATCTGTTTAAGAACAGTCAGTGTGCACGGTTTTACACTTTAGCTGCTTGAGTTGTCTGGCAGACATGCTGACTTGAAGATGTATACCGTTCATCATAGCTGTCAGTAAAAAAAATCACACGCTAAAATGGAATAATGAAAAAAAGACATCCTTCTTCCAACAGCAAAATGAAACCAAAGAAGTGAAAGGTAATCCTCAACAGATGTTTTATATGATATAACATTATCTAATAAGTCTGATCTGGACACAAGACTCAAAAGTAAGTACCTTACTGGAATTACATTACAGTAGCCTTCCTCAAAGTGAATGTACACAACATTGTCAAAACTAATCTGAATTTTTGTTAATAGCTCATTATATACATTTCTGAAACGTACAAGTGGTGTGAAAAAGTGCTATTATGCATTTTGCTGTAATACATTCCTTAATCTTTTTCCTTCATTTTCTGATTATTTCTTCCACCAATTTTCCAGGCAATTCCCATCTTCCACAAGACAGAATCTAAGCACCTCCCCTTTACATTCAATGGCTTAATCATCACTGAACCCCTACTATCAACATTGTGAGTATTACTGCTCACTGGAAACTGAGTTTGTATTTCACAGCCATATAAATGCTGTGAATGTAAGAGAAGGTCAGAGATTAGGATTCCTGTGATAAGTAGCCCACCTCCAGTCTCCCTAAAGCTTGTCCGATTGTCATCCCATCCACCACCTCAAATATTTACATCTTCCATCACTAACACACAGTGGCAGAAGTGGGCATCACTTATAAATGCACTGTGCCAGCTCTGCATCACCTTCCAAACTCAAGGTGTCTACCCCTTGGAAGGACAAGAGAAGCAAGTACATGCTAACACCATCACCTACAGGTTCCCTTCTAAGTCACATGATGCAGGCTCCCTTCCAAGTCTTGACTCGGATTTGCATCTCTCATCTTCCAAAGATTGCCTGATCAAAATCGTAAAACTTTCTTCCTGACAGCACTGCGGATGTACCCACATCACATGGACTCCAGTGGTTCAAGAAGATGCTCACCACCAACTTTTCAATGGCAGTTAGGGATGAGCAATAAATGCGGGCCTAGCCAGTCAATCCCACATCCCATGAACAAATATATTTTTGAAAAATTGGCAAAAGGAACTTTCAATGTAAGAAGGTTAAAAATAAATATAAGCTGCTTTAGGGCCTGCCTTGCTTTTGCAAAAATGAAAAAAAAAATGTAATTATTACGTACATCTATTTCTTCAGATGAGGACTGCTATAAATTTTATAATGTTGGTGATTGATTGATGTCATAGCGATACAGGTGCACTCATACATTGACAGAACTTTTAAGCACAAATGTTTTTGCATGGATAAAGCCTGGATGTGACATTGCAGCACATTCCCAAATGGAGTGAAAATGTTTCTCATTTACTCTATAATTAATTTATTGAAATTTGCGTCTTCGATAAAACATGGGTGATGGATTCATCAAGAAGTGAACCTGCTTCATTTAGTCAATTAAAGAGTGCATTTGGAAGAAATAATGTCCAGCTGATCATTTTATGAATCACAGTGTTCAGAACTGATCATGTTTATTTTAATTCGTTCAACATATTTTCCCTTCCTCTGTTGATTTAACAGCTCCAATGTCCCTATAACATAGACTTCTGGAAGTTACGAAGTAAAACCAAACAGTGGAGTCATCTTCCTGCTGGGAAGAAACTTCCAGCTACAGTTTTAATAAAATAACTGCTGAATTAATGCACTGTGCCATTTTTGATGGTGCAAGTACTTTCTATTCAACAGATCCATCTTTCAGTTTAGTCTTTGATCTGGTTTATGAAGAAGGACAAAAAGAGAAACTAGTTACAACTGATGGCTAACAAGAAATACTATCCTTGTTATTTTTCTTGTATCCAATTAACTTTTCCCTTTGAAAATAATACTCAGCAGTGTAAATGTATTTCTGACTGATAAATAGAAGGTATGTCACTAACAGCGGTGTGAAACAATAAATATTCCCAAAAGTAAGATAGATTGAATAAGTGTCATCTCTTACCGTGACAGTTATAGGCTGCATTTATACTGTCAGCTTTGTGGTGCTGTGAAATGTGACAATATCACTCCAGAATCAGGACCTGATCTGATTTCAGGATGTTGCAATGTTAGACCCCTTGGGCTTGACATTTTATGGGCTACAACTCCAATACTGTGTCAAGTTGAGTTGAAATAGCACTCTGGGAGTTCACTGGACCTCCTGGGCAATTTAGAAACTTAAGCTCAATTTTAAAAATGTTCTGACAAACTGGCTGAAACTGTATGTACAGTGAAGAGATCTTAGATTTAGTGACCAGAAATGGAACTTGATGTATGTACCCACAGGCAGAGCTTTATTATGTGTGAAGGGGATGGGGTTCATGTCCATGGATGCTGCAGAGGGGCCATGCACTGTAACTACAAACTTGTTGTAATATGAAGTGAGAAGAAAATTTGAATATTTTCTAACACTAGTAGAGCACATTAATATTGGATGCGGGACCAGATTATTACAGGATATTTCACCAGTGGAAAACTGAGTTTTTTTTATTCTTTCTGGTTTTTTTCACACATTGCTGCTCTATTTGATAAAATGCAAGCAACATTTATCCAGCGATGTTGTTAGAAGCCAGTGTGCCACTGCGTTGTAGATCTGAGGAGTTCAACAAATTGAATTATCAGATAGGGAACTGAATATTATCAGGTTATGTAAAAAAAATGAATGTTTGTGAGTTGAAACCATGTTGCACAAGATTAGGAAAGAATGCAATTGAAGGTTCTTTGGAGCATATGAGTGTAACCATATGGCCAATCGAAACTGCTTCGCCATTCATTGGTCATGGCTGATCTTTGGCTTAATCTCCACTTTCCAGCCTACTATCCATACTTAACTCCTCTGACTTGGGGGGAGTTCAAGATACATTCAGGTACTTAAGTATAAACTCTATACTGATGCACTAGCACCGTACTGAGAGAGTACTGCACTTTCTAAAGTGTTTGCCTTTGGATTAGATTTTAAACCAAGGCCTCGTTTGCCTCTCAGGTGGGCATGAAAGATTTCCTGGTATTAGTTTGGAGAGCGGGAGAGTTAACTCCAGTGTCCTGGCTGACACGCATTCTTCAATCGATGCTGCAAAAACATAGGATTTGCTCAATATCACATTGCTGTTTATGCGAGAGTGTGCTATGCATGAATTGGCTGTTGCAATTCCTACATTACAACAGTGACTACATGTCACAAGGTACTCAGTTGGCTGTAAAGTGCTTTGAGACATCTGGTGGTCATGACAGGTGCTATATAGATTCAAGTCTTTATTTTACTAAAGGGAATACTAATAGTGCAGAGTGAAATTTGAAGCCATTAGAATCTTTTTGTTGGATTGTATTTTGGGAAATCATAGTTCAGGTTTCTTGCAATGCAGTTGAGTTTTTATGGGTGTATGTGTACCTGTTGTTTTGTTTGCTCTGTCAGGTTCCAGGTTACCTTCAGTATATGCATGTGGCATTTATTCTTCCCAATTATCTGATCTTAAAAGGATCTCAATCTTATTTTTGTTCTGGATACTCATAGATGATTTGAAGTTTGACATAATAAGCCCAGGATCAACATTTGCCAAAATCTAACAGTTGAGGATTTGGCCAAAAGCAAAGACTGAAGGAGGACATAGATAGGCTAACGGGACAGAAAAGTAACAGATGGCTGTTGTAGATTTGTGGGAAGAAGTGTGAGATGATAAATTTTGAGAGGAAAATGTGAAAGAAAGTACATCCTGAATGGAAAGGCACTAATGATTGAGGATAACTATAGAAGTCTTGGTTGATGTGTCACATGTGACCGATTGCAATACCAGATATGAAGTCAGTGCTGGATAGATGGATGGAGGCATCACTCACTTTTCCTAAAGAGTCTTGATTCTATTTCGCTTCAGTGTCAAAATTATTCAGTTACTGGTCCTTTTGAGTCTGCCCAAGGTTGTATTTTTCCCATGTATTGGGATTCATTTTCCAAATTAGCCTTCAGATTGCCTTAATGTTTAAGTTTGGGACGTTCTGTGTGTGGGTTCATGAGCTCAGTTGGCTATAGAGTACTGTAAAGTATAAGTAGATAAAGAAATTACAAAAGGCGAAAGCATTTATAAATAAGGACATTGAGTACAGGGCTGAACTTTAGCTTAAAAAAGAGTGTGTTTTTATCAGGTGCTCGTTGAGTTGTGGTGATGGAGTTAGGAGTCATATTAGTGGAGAGGGTGAAATTAAAGTGCTAGAGATCTTCCTTCCTGTTCCTAACCTGTCCCTAAATTTTCCGTTCGTTGCTTTAGCTGAGCAGGAAGTTCATCAAGTGGTCAACCTGATCCAAAGAGGTGTGCCATGACTTTAAATATGTTAATGAGGTTGCGAGCCTCATTGCGATTCAACTTTTGAAATGGAAAAACTTTCTTTGGTATCAAGTGTCTGGTGACCCACCACTTCCCCTCAAGTGAAGACTTGGACTGTAAGACATAAGTGCAGATGCAGGCTACCCAGCCCATTGAGTTTGCACCAGAAAAAAACAAACTCTGTAATAGAATCAACCCACGTATTCAGCCGAAAACCAGGATTAAACAGGTTCAGGAGTTAGGTGCCTTCTATGTATGTACCCCCTAGGAATCCAAATACTTGCCTGAGGAGCCTCTGTGTTCAAAACCCCTCTCTCAAAGAGCTTCCCACGAGCTTTTTGATCGAACAACCTGATTCCAAAAAAATCTTGTTATGATGAAAGACTTGAGATATCCTGGAACCAGTTTCACTAGAACAAAGAATATTAAGATGAGATTTTGTGTATTGTTTAAAACAATGAAGAATTTTGATAAAGTGAATAGGCAAATAGTATTTCCTCAGTTTGGGGATCTGATAGTAAGAACTTATTGATCTAAAATATTTACTGATAACTTACAGAGACAGATGAGAAGACATTCCTTTATTCACAGAGTTACTGGAATATTAAATGCTCTAGGAAGAGATTGGGTTTGAGATCACTGGAGCAGGTTTTAAAAGAGAAGTGGGGAAATGTAGGGGAGAGCCAAGTCATTGCGATTAGTTGTGGGTTGTCCTCGCAAGGAGCTGGTGCAGGCATCATGCCTGTGTTTAAGTTACACATTTCTGTGATTCTAAAGTGGGAACATGATGATGACTGACAAATACTGAGTCATCTCTGGTTCTTTGTCAATCCACCTACTATTTATCCCAGTAAAACAAAATAGTACTATTTCAGTGTTCATTGATGCCAACCATTTACTGATTTGTAGATTAAGTTAACTAAGGGTTGTGAGCTGCACAGGTCGATTTCCAACCTGCTGATATTGGGAATTTTGGGCAGGATGTCCCATGATGTAATGGGATCAAGGGTGCAGGATTTATATTTGTTTTCTTTCCTCCTCATTCTGCCGCTCTGCCTCATTATAAAGCTGTTAGATCTTGAAGCATGATGCAATTTGATGGAGAAATTGTTGTCATTCTGAATGATTAGTAGCAAACTTCCCCCAGTTGTTTCAGTTTAATGCTGTTGTGCTTCAGTTAGAACTTCAGCTTGTCTTGAAGCATTTTCTTTGTCTTCCCCTAGAACCCTGGCCATTTGAGATTTGAGAGAATAGGACCTTGTAGGCAAGAGAATTTTCAGCCATGTGGACACAGTGACCAGACTATTGAAGCTGATTTCGTAGAGGTTAACCTTAATACTTGTGGTCCTGGCTTCAAAAAGGACACAATGTAATAATTACAGTGTTACTTGAGGATCTTCAGGAGAGCTATATCAGTCAAATTATGTTTTAGCACCTGAGGCAAAATGATGAAGAGTTTTACTATTTATGGTGAACATTAAGCACTGAAATACGAATGATCCATTCAAGTCACGAGGGGCCACAGTGGTTCAATGGTTAGCACTGCTGCCTCACAGCACGAGGGACCCGGGTTTGATTCCAACATTGGGCGACTGTCTGTGTGGAGTTTGCACATTCTCCCTGTGTCTGCGTGTGTTTCCTCCACATGCTCCGGTTTCCCTCCACAGTCTAAAGATGTGCAGGTTAGATGAACTGGCTGTGTTAAATTGCCCATAGTGTCCGGGGATGTGCGGACTAGATAGATTAGCCATGGGAAATGCAGGGTTATAGGGTAGGGAGAGTGGGTCTGGATGGGATACTCTTTGGAGGATCAGTGTGGACTTGATGGGCTGAATGGCCTGTTTCCACACTGTAGGGATTCTTTGAAATCCATTAACCTTGATTTTTCTGTGCCTATTGCCTGACTTCAGGTGAACAAGATCCAGCATTTTGCAACATCCAGAGAATTATCTTGTTAGCTGTCCCAGCTGTTGCCCAGCAATGGATGCAGATATTTTAACAAAAGGGTTCTTAACGTTGTGATATTTTCTATGTATTTTTCTTTCCATTTTTACTGCCTTATTTACCCCTGGCAGCTGTCGCACCTACAGAAAATTTATATCCCCTGTTGCTAAATGCTAGAGTGAGGGTGAAAATGGATTTAAAGGGCCCAGCAATACTTTGTATGTATTCGTGTGAAGTTTATTTCTCAGCTTCATTTCCTTATTTTTTCCTGTAGAAAACTGCTTGACTATCTACCTTTTCTACTTTTTCATTTAGCAATCCCACTTTCCAACCTGCTTCCCCGCCTGTCCCTAGCCTTCTCATTCTAAACAATTTCCTTTCTGAACATCCAACTCATTTATACAAGAGCAAAATAAATGGGAGCAGGAGTAGACCATATGGTCCATCCAGCCTGCTGCATCATTTCATATGATCATGGCTAATACCTTTCCATTTTCCCACATGCTGTTGATATCCCTTGATGCACTGAGAGGCCAACAAGTCTCCCTGTTCCAGCCTTTAATATATTTGATGATCGAACATTCACATCTGTTTCTGGGTTAGAGAATGTCAAAACTTTACAGTCCTTTGAGTGGTGAAATGTCCTTTCATCTCAATTCTAAATGGCCAATCTCTTTATCATGGGACTGTGCGTCCATGTTCTAGATTTCCGAGATAGGGGAAGCAACTTCTCGGTGTTGACTTGATTAAGTTCCTTCAGAATATTGAACGTTTCAACAACATCACCTCTCGTTCGAAATCGATAGAGTATGGGCCTAATGTACATAGCCTCTCCTCATAAGACAATCCTAGCATCTCAGAAACAAATGTATTTCTCTGTACTGAACCGTCCTAATGTTACATTCAGAAATAAGAGGAAGATTTCCTTATTTAGTTTGTTGATATCTAATACGAGATACAATTGAATAAGTGGAGAATGGCAAGTTGCCATTTGAAGCCCTCAGCAGTCATCTGCCCTTCTGTTTTCCCCCACCAAGACCATTTGTTACAGAACTCCACTGTTTACTCTTTGAAGGAGGACTTCTCCTTGTCACTGATATCTCATAGCTATTGTAGGTCATCTCACCCTGGAGAATGAATGGTGAGAGAACCAAATTAGCTTCCCAAACTGTGAGGTAAATGCATAGTGCAGCACAGATAAAGGATATTCAGCCCATCTAGTTCTGTACCATCTACTTCAAGGAATAATCTAGTAAGCACCACACCTCCACACCTCGCCTAAGTGGCTGCAATTATTCTCCTTCTACTGGTTATTGAACTACCTTTTGAAGGTTACTAATGTTTCTGTTTTCATTTCCCTAGCAGGCATTGCATTTCAAGTCCTAACCAGTTGTGTAAAAGTTATTTCTTCATGTTGCCTCTGGTTGCTTTGCCATTCACTTTAGATCTGTTGCCTAAGGTTAACGCGCCACTGGCCATTGGAAACAGTTTCTCCTTATTTACTCTATCTAACCATTGCGTTATTTTAAACACTTCCATTCAATCCACCCCATGCTTCTGCAGTCTATCCATGTATTTTTAATCCATCATTCCTGGAACTATTTTAATAAGTCTGTTCTGTACCCTCGCCAAAGTTTTCATGTCCTTTTATAAAATGTGATTTGAGTTTTTAAGAAATTTGATTTATTATTGTCATGTGTACTGAGGTACAGTGATAAGTGTTATGTTATGTGCTTTACGGCAGATCGTACTATACAAGTGCATCAGGGTAATAGAACACAATGCAAGATGCAGTGTCACAGCTGCTGAGAAGGTGCAGAGAGAGATCAACATTAATATTTAAGAGGCCCATTCAAAAGTCTGATAACAGTGGGGAAGAAGTAGTTTGTGAATCTGTTTGTACATGTATATAAACTTTAATATCTTCTGCCCAACGGAAGAGGGTGGAAGAGAGTATAACTGGGGTGGGAGGGGTCTTTGACTGATTGAACACATGCTTCCAACGTGCGCTGAAGTAATGTTTTAAATAGATTTGACTTAAATCCCTGGATTTTGTTCTCTATGTCTCCATTTTCAAAACCCATGATCCAATATGCATTGTTAGCTGCTTTATTAAAAGAAACTATTCTACCTTCTTCAAAGATTTGTGACCAAGCACAATCAGCTCTCACCCTTCTTGCATACCCTTTAAAATTGGACTATTAACCTTGTATTGCCAGTCCTTTCATCCTACCAAAATGTATCCACCTACACTGCCATGTATTTTATCTGCTATGTATCTCCCCCTTCACCCCTCTGCCATTTTAACAGTCTGGCTGTGACTTGTTGAAACATCTTACTATTTTGCTTGCTATGCTTCCCTGTTTTGAGCCATCCACAAATTCCAAAATTATGCCCTGTAACTTGAAGTCCAAGTCATTAAAGTACATCAAATCTAAAAGGTTCTAATATTGAACCTGAGTGAACTCTGCTCTCTATTTCACTGCAGTTAAAACAAGTAGCTATTCAGCACTTTTTTTTTTACCCCTTCTGCTGCTTCTCCTTTTCATAGAATCCCTATGGTGTGGAAACAGGCCCTTCAGCCCAACAAGTCCACACCAACCCTCAGAGAATCCCACCTAATCTACACATCCCTGAACACTATGGGCAATTATAGCATAGCCAATCCACCTAGCCTGCACATCTTTGGACTGTGGGAGGAAACCGGAGCACCCGGAGGAAAAGCACACAGACACAGGGTTGAATGTGCAAACTCCACACAGATAGTCACCCGAGGGTGGAATTGAACCTGCGTCCCTGGTGCTGTGAGGCAGCAGTGCTAACCACTGAGCCACCATGCCACCCTTTTGTCCTTTGGGTTTCAGTTTTGTCAACCAGCCTAATTTATGGTGCTTAATTAACTATGTTTTAAAAGACTGTATATACAATATCAACTGTACAGCCTTCATCCAATTCCTTTGTTACTTTATCTGAAATCCAAATTAAAGCCCAAATTTCTGCATGCAACTCACAGTTAAGGTGCTAACAATTTAAAGCAATGGTTCTGATATCCTGTGTGGGACATTTAGTAGAATGGGCATCTCCATTGGGCAATGGCTGCTGGCCTAACCAGTGACACCCACATCCTATGAATGAATAAAACAAAATGCCAGTATTGGAATTGGCACTGTTTCCTCTGACAGCTTCTTTCCATTTCTCTGCTGTTGCTTTTATTCTTTGGATTAACTTCCTGTCAGTATTAGAACAATGTCATCTTGCTACCTGCAGCCTCACTTTTGCATCAGCTTTTGTGAAGCCGGGAGGGCCAAGTGGGCATTTCTGTGTCATGCGTCAGATACATCTGACACGTTTCCCAAGACAACTAAACTCCTGCTTTGCAATGTAAAACCTTCTTATGCTGCCTGGCCCATGGAGCTGATGTAGACCTTTAAATCTTGCAACCCCACATTACTTAATGCAGCCAACATCTCCATTCCATAACATGCGCTGTATCAATCCACAATATTCTCATTAAGCCAATTTCACTGCCCCCCGCCGCATGCAATTACGCTTCTTAAGGCAATGATACCATGAAGAAGAAGACCCAGGGTATTAAGTAATGTGACCAGTTCAAAATACTATTTTTAAATTGTAACAAAAACAAGTAAGGAAATGGAGAATTTCAGAAAGATGATCTGAAAGACACCTGCACCAAAACATTGCATGTACGACAAAGCAAGAGAAAATTTGCTTTCATCAATGTGTGATACCTGAATAGATTGTTGGTAACCCTAAAGTTGTCCTCAGGATTGTCCACATTGCTAGCGTGTGATCTCTAAAGGTGCACTATTCCAGGATATTTGGTCAAAATATCATGATAACAAATCTGTTTTGTCTTCAATCAGGATACTGTTAGGAATATAAATTGTTCTTTGACTCCAAATTTTGTCTTAGTTTTGTGTTACCTTTTTGAATGCTTAAAAATATTCATAAGTTTTCCATTAGTTTGTTACTACTTGGACATCCCAAAAATTGTTACAAAATTACAATTGCAATCAATTCAGTCCACCCCATGTTAGATTTCTTGCATTTACCTCTTAGTTTATGAGAGCAGCCTGGTTAACAAATGAGTTATTTTATAAACAAAAGCTTAAATTTGCTGTGGGTAACATGTGAATGTGCTCAACAGTAATGGTTGAAATCGTTCTCAGTATTGCTTTTGTAGGACTGAAAGCACATCTTATGTTAAGCAAGCACATATGTCCGCTGGAGTAACAGAGAGGCATTTCAGATGGCCAGAGTGTTGAACTAAATGGTCCGTTTATGAGCTGAGAATTCAATGCAGAATTATTCAAATGCAGTGATCTTACAACGCAATTTTAAAGCTGACAACAGGAAATAGATTTTTTTTTGAAAAGTTAACATTGATTTTTGTCATAATTAATTCTCATTAAAGTTACAAAATGGTGCTTAAAAGAAAATACAAATGATTGCATGTGTGTGAAAAACCGCTCCATCCTTAAGTCAGTAACGTGGGCGCTCAGCATATGGTGAAGACATAAGTGGCGTTTTAATTGAATGCAAGTATGCAGGGCTGCCGTTAGGAGAGCAGACTGTTTTGTTTTGCAGCAGAGACAGCAAGGGTTGTTTCCTACTGGGAAGAACAGCAGTGCTAGATGTAATAGCTTAGTGGTGTTATTACAGTACATAAGCCTTTGATTAGAACACAGACTGAAGGAGTTCCCAGCTGGATTTAGCTGCCTGGCCTCTCAGAAGCACTTGTTACTCGTTGACAGATATAGAAATGAAGTTTTAAAAACATTTGGATTTTCGGTTTGTTTTTCTTTATTGAGTCCTGATAGCAACGTGACTTTTACAACCCTTATTTACTGCTGCTATGTATTTTGCGACTGGAGTCCAGAATGCAGCTGTGTGGGATAACAGATTTGATGCACTTTACCTTCAAAAGCTCTATTGATATGTGAAAATTGGTGGTTGTATACATCTACCTGCCTTTGTACAATATTCAGAGGTCACAGTTTGGAAATTATACTTACATGCCCTGGTCGACCCAAGGACCACTATTTTCCTCTCAATTTGCTCACAGAGCTCTTTCGGAAGCAATAACTTTGCCGTATAATTTTAAAAGTTGTGCCGTATTTTTGTTCCACTGTTTTCACCAACCAATACAGTGCTGCTGGTCTGACAATCCAAATTTGTCTTTGATCTGCCCCTGCATGTCTCTAGGCAACCAGGGGACACCAGCGTGGTGACTCAATGTCGTCATGCTGCTCTCCCGGCTCTGTGCTTGCGTGATCAGATTGAGAAGCATTTTGAGATCTGCAGCATGTTAAATGCTAAATTGAGCTCAGAGTTCTCCAGCAGCCAATTAATATCAGAGGCATTCCATGGACACAATGGGAAATGTAATATTGGAATGATATTTGTAAAGAAACCAGGTACAGCCTAAGTGCAGAGCTGATCAATAGTGTCCCAGGCTGAATAATTTCACTTGTAGTTCTTCCATTATATAAGCTTCAAGCAATCACTTAAATCGTAATTCAGCATAGTCAGAAAGGTCACTATTTATTAAACCATAAAAATAATCATTGCACTGCAGATACAAAGCAATCTTTTGTGGTTTTAAGGATTAAAATCTATTCTGGACCAAATTTTCCTTTTAAGCAGCTAAGTAGTTATTCATAATATTCATTTGTCGGACTGTGCACAGATTTTGATGGGCTTCTGGTTTTAATGTCTGGCAGAGCTGCCCGTTACAAAGTGAATGCACTAATCATGAAGCTTATTCACTTCGAATGTAAAGCGCTCATTTGTAATAAATATTACTTTGAACTAAAGTAAAGTTGAAACAAAAGCAGAAATGCTGGAAAAGCTCAGCAGGACTGGCAGCATCTGTGGAGAAAAATCAGAGTTAACGTTTCAGACCCAGTGACCCTTCCATAAAACTGATGGACGCTATGAAGAAGTTGGTTACTTCGCAGAAAATAGGGTTGGGGGAGGGAGTAAGGAGTGAATGATAGTTAGAGATAGATCCCAAAGAGAGAGAAGAACAGTTGAACAAAGGAGTGGATAATGGTCAGCCTAGCAGAACAAATAGCTGCTAATGGGGACTATTATTAGCTAATAATGGAGATAGCTACAACTGCAGATGCTGGAGTCAGAATCAATACAGTGTGGAGCTAAAGGAGCACAGCAGGTCAGGCAGCATCAGAGGAGCAGGAAAGTCAATGTTTCAGTTTTTACATCCTTCATCAGTCCTGATGAAGGGTGTAAATCCGAGACGTCAACTTTCCTGCTCCTCTGATGCTGCCTGACCTGCTGTGTTCCGCCAGCCTCACACTGTATTGACATTAGCTAATAATGGGTTGTGTGTAATAGCAGACCATGTGACAGCAAATCCTGGTATGTTGCGGGGTTTGGGGTAAGGACATGGGAGAAGATACCACATGCCCTAAAATTGTTGAATTGATACTGAGACCAGAAGGCTGTAGAGTTCCTAAGCAGAAAATGAGGTGTTGTTCTTCCAGCTTTCTGCTGAGCTTTGCTGGAGCACTGCAGTAAGCCTGAGGCAGAGATGTTGGCCAGGAAGCAAGGTGGTGTGTTGAAGTAGCAGGGAACTGGAAACTCAGGGTCTTTTTTATTGGTAGAATGTAGTCTATGGACTACCAGTCACCCAATGTAGAGGAGACCACATTGTGAGCAGCGAATGCAGTAGACTAGATTCTGGGAAATGCAAGTAAAGTGCTGCTTCACCTGGAAGATATGTTTGGGCCCTTGGATACTGAGGAGGGAGGAAGTAAATGTGCTGATGTTACATCTTCTGCGGTTGCAGGAGAAGTTGCCATGGAGCTGTCGGGGAGGGGTTTCGGGAGTGAAGGAGGAGTGGGTCACCGTGTCCCGGAGGGAATGGTCCTTGCGGAAGGCTAACAAGGGAGGGGAGGGGAGTATGTGTCTGGCAGTGGCATCCAGCTGGAGGTGGCGGTAATGCCAGCTAATGATCCTCTGAATGTGGATACTGGTGGGATGGTAGGTGAGGACAACGCAGACTGTATCGCTGTTGTGGGAGGGAAGAGATGAGGTGAGGGCCAAAGTGTGGGAGATGGGTTAGACCTGGTTGAAGGTGCTGTCAACCACAGTGTTGCGGAATCCTTAGTTGAGGAAGAAGGTGGACATTTCAGAGGCCCCCTCGTCGAAGTTGGCATCATCAGAACAGATCCAACGGAGATGGAGGAACTAGGAGAATGGAATAGTGTCTTTACATTAAGCAGGGTGTGAGGATGTGTCTACAAGGTAGTTCTTTTACAGGCAAATGTTTCCTCTGTGGCCTCGACAGGTTAACCCTGATCTTGTCACAGATCAACCTTTCTTTGGACAAGAGTCCTCTCCCTGTCCCATAGACTCTTCGCCAACCTCCAACACTCTCCCTCCACCTTGGACCCCTCCCTCTGGCCTTTTTCCTGCACTTGACCTGTTCATTCAGGACTGTCGAAATGACATTGGTCGCGTCAATCGCTCTGCCCCCCTCACGGGAGTTGGTGGATTTATAGTGGATATTAGTGGCCAAGCTCTCTGAAGAAATGGAAACAGAGATAGTGAGGAAGGGAAGGGAGGAATCAGAGATGGACCAGGTGAAGGTGAGAGCGGGCTGGAAATTGGAAGCGAATTTGATAAACCTTTCCAATTCTGGACGAGAGAGGGAAACAGCACCGATGATATCATCAATAAACTGGGGAAAGAGTTGTGGGTGGGGGCCGGATTAGGACTGAAACAAGGAATGTTCCACGTACCCCACAAAGAGACAGGCATAACTGGGGCACATGCAGGTACACATGGCCACCCCTCTGACCTGAAGAAAGTGAGGGGTGTTAAAAGAGAAATTGTTCAGGGCGAGGACGAGCTTGGCCAAGCAGAGGAGGTTGGTTGTGGATGGGTCGGTTCAAGACTTCTTTCCAGAAGGAAGCCGAAAGCCCTGAGACCATCCTGATGGGGAATGGACGTGTAAAGGGATTTCACATCGACGGTAAAGAGGACGTGGCTGGAGCCTGCAAACTGGAAATTCTGAAACAGATGTAAAGAGTCAGAGGGATCGTGGATGTAAGTGGGAACGGACTGTGGAGAAAAAAAATCAAGTCCGGGTAGGAAGAGATGAGTTCAATGGGGTAGGAGGAGGAAGAAATAATCAGTCTGCCTGGGCAGTCCTGATTGTAGGTTTTGGGAAGGAGGTAGAAACGAACTGTGCGGGGTTGGGAGACTATGGGTTTGGAGGCAGTAGGGGTAGGGGAATTGATGGGAGATCACCAGATAAGATGAGGTTAGTGACCATTGTGGAAACAGTCACCTGTTGTCCCTTTGTGGAGTCATGGTCCAGGGATGGATAGGAAGAAGTATTCTGAGAGTTGGCGCTCAGCCTCTACAATGCAGAGATCAGTCTGCCAGACAAAAACAGCACGACCCATGTCGTCGGGCTTAATTACAAAGTCATGGTTGGATCTGAGAGCACGGAGTGCAGTCAGTTCCTGGGGAGATAGATTGGAATGCATGAGGGGAGCAGAGCGATTGACGCGACCAATGTCATTTCGACAGTCCTGAATGAACAGGTTGAGTGCAGGAAAAAGGCCAGAGGGAGGGGTCCAGGTGGAGGGAGAGTGTTGGAGGTTGGCGAAGAGTCTGTGGGACAGGGAGAGGACTCTTGTCCAAAGAAAGATTGATCTGTGACAAGATCAGGGTTAACCTGTCGAGGCCACAGAGGAAACATTTGCCTGTAAAAGAATGTGTCCTATGAAATAATACTGAATGACCATGAATCAAGTGAAGGATGTCAATAAGATATGAATAGAGTGGTACAGATTCTACTGAAAATCATTGATATTAGATAACTAGTTAAAAAAAATTCTGCAGGAATAAACCACACCTTTCAATCTGCTCATCTTTGAGGCTTTTTTTTCATCCCGCAAGTTATGATCTGCTTTCAAAGATTGTCTTCTCTGACCGTTCCTGTTTTGCTAAGTGGGGCACTGAGTTTGAATGCAGTGTGAGAATCATTAAGTACAGAGCCTAAAACTTACAAGGTAGCAAAACTGACATGCTGTACTGGTGTCAGTTTCAGAATTAACATTTTGGTTCATGTGCTTCTAATAATCAGTGACCCTTACTTCATGTGCTTTCCACAGGAAATGAATACAGCAGAAATTACTTTGACCTACAGATGTATGAGGGAATAGACCCAAGGCAGTATAGGATAGAGGTCAGCACAGAAGATGAGTGTGAATTAAGTATGTAATTTCTTGTCATTATATTCTCTTCAAATCACTTTAATGAGGTGGGAATGACCGTTTGTGGTCTAGCCTACTTTTACGGTTTTAAGATCATAACTTGTTTTCTTATTAAAAATTAGTGCTGAAAGTGCATTTCCAATGTGCTACTTCAGATGTGTGAGATAACTGAAAGCATGCTATGTGTTAGTAGTCTGATATTAATATATTTAATGTTAAACTAAACTGACGATTAGATTCATTTCGTATTTTAAATTAAACTGAGGTGTTTGATGTCTTCATGTGAAACTGATTGACCATTTTCTCGAGGCTGTTATATGGTGTTTTAGAAAACCGTGGTATTAAAAATGAATGAAATTGGCCCACATTTTAATTCTTGTCGCATCAATTAACTGTAACACACCATCTCATTCTTTCAGGTTGAGAACAAAACCAATAAATCTTCTGAGAAATTTCTGAACATTAAGAGGATTTTGACTAATTCATAGGATCTAATAGGATGATTTCTTTAAGACAAACAGAAAATCTGATTTGCTGTTTAATGATACTGATTACTCTTCTTCTAAGTAACACTGCTGTCTGGCTGATTCTGATTTTAAGAAATGCAGTTATAGGTCATTGGAAAGCAGCTGTAACTTTCAGACATTGATATTTGACTGTGGTAGAAAAGAATGGCTTTCCAACACATGACAAAGAATATTTAACTTAAAAACTGTTATGATCAGACCTCAGGCAAGATTCCAAATTCGTCATTGATCTGGTCGGAAACTCCTAACTGTGAACTCCTAGAAATAAAAACAGAAGTTGCTGGAAAAACTCATCGGGTCTGGCAGCGTCTGATGATTTTCCAGCTATTTCTGTTTTCGTTTCTGATTTCCACCATTCGCAGTTCTTACAGTTTTTTTGTAAACTCCTAGGTGAGGAAAGCCAAACTGTCCCTTCTTCATTCACCCACTGCCACAGTTGGTTGCAATCTTTCTGCCAGACCCAATAGAACTTACATTTTAAAAGGAGCCAATTTAACTAGGCTTCCTTTAATTCATATAAAGAGTGAGTTTATTAATTGCTGAACATGAAAAGATTTAGTAAACAAAACACAAATTAAAATAAGAGGTAAGTTCAAAAAGATAAAGCAAAAAAAGCACCGGAACAGGCTCTGAATTATTTGGAAATAGTAGATAGTTGAGTTGAATGTTGTGGCTGTTGCAGTGGAGATTATCAATTGTGTTGATAGTACTAATTGAACAATCGATATTTGAGATTCTTGGTTTTGTAGGCTGATTGAAATTCCTTTGCCCTGATTCCATTTATGAGCTCTGTTACAGCACTTGGAGTGAGAGAGGACTTTATTTTGTCTTACTGCTAGCTTTTAGCGTGCAGAGTGAGTCAGTTTCACCTGCAACACAGGGGTGCCTAAGGCATAGTTCTTCAGCTAAAACGCTGATGTTTGAACCCAGATTGATATGAGAACATTCCAATAGAGTTGAAACTGGCTTTTTAACTCCGGTCCTTGTGCATTCTTCAAAGAGGAAATTATGAACAAACATACAAATATACAAACAAGGAATGAGAGAGTAGGCCACTTAGCCCTTTGAGCCTGCTCTGCCGTTCAAAAAATATGATCTGATTTGATTTTAACTTCAACCCTACATTTCTGTATAATTTCTCCTATAATCTCTCATCCCTTCAGACATCAAGAATCTATCTACCTCTGCCTTAAAAATGCTTAAAGATCCCATATCTACTGCTTTTCATGAAAAGGAATTCCAAAGATTCACAACCATCTGAGAGAGAGAAAAAAAAATCCTTATCTCTGTCTAAATGGGTAGCCACTTATTTTTAAATTATGACCGCTAGTTCTAGATTCTCCCACAAGAGGAAGCATCCTTTTCACTTCCACCTGGTCGTGTCTCCTCAGGATGTTATATGTTTCAATTAAGTCACCTTTGACTCTTCTAAACTCCAGAGGATACTGACCTAGCCTGTCTCGCCTTTCCTCATTACAAACTATATCTGCAGTTTGGGACATAATCCACAGGGAGTGTCTTGCTGTTGAGCAAGTGTGTTATTAGCCCCTCGTTATCTTTGTAGTCACAAGCAATCACAATCCAGTCTGTTTGGAGTTTATGTGACACCTTTAGGTGTTATATCCTATTGGTCCAACATAGAATTTTAAAATATTTAAACTGCAGTTATTTTGTGCTATTGCAGTCCTCTTTTAAAAAAAAATTCTTAGAACATAGACCTAAAAATACCCTTAATATTTTGAGGTCTGACCTGTAATTGTAATATTTGCTTTGAAGAAATCAGATTTATTTTCATTTCATTGCAAAGGGTGAAAAAAAGAGTTGAATTTTTAGAACAATACATATACTCTTTCCCTTAGCCTCAGTGAATATTATCTTTTCAATCCCAACTGGACTACTTTAAGTTGTGGACAGTATGTCTACAATTACATTTGATTTCCTGGCAATGTGGTTGATTTTTAAGTAGCACAGTCGAGGAAATCAACTTTATTGGACTAGTCCAGTATTTGGGGCTTAAACATTTCCACAAAGTTACTGTGGTCAATATAAACTATGTACCTATTTTAGACATAAATCTGAATGTGTTTAAGAGCCCAGCAATAAATTGAGGGCTTCTTTCTTTGAAGTGGAATATCGTCTCTGATGTTTGTTTCGTTGTTTGGAGAAGTACCTGATTGGGGTCTCTACTCTGGATTTATTTTCCAAAAGGAGCCCCATCCTGATGACACTCACGTTGCTGGCTGTTCAAAGCCTGCAGTTACAAGTAAAGGCTCAGGTATTAAAATGGCCTTCAGCTTTTCAAAAGCAGTTTGGCATTTCTGAGGAAGAGTCACCAGACCCGAAATGTTAACTCTGATTTTTTTCTTCACAGATGCTGCCAAACCTGCTGAGCTTTTCCAGCAACTACTGTTTTTCTTCCTGATTTACAGCGTCCGCAGTTCTTTTGGTTTTTATTTGGCATTTCTCAGTCCATACTAGCATTATTGTTTTCTGCAGTGGGTCCGTCAGTAGTGTGGCCATTGTATTGAGGTGTGGGACAAATGTGTGGTAGAACATGCACATTCCCTGGGACCTCATGAATTTCTGTTTGTTGTGGGAATGTGGAACTGTACTATTGCTTGTACCTTTGCAGTCTAAGGGCAGTGCTCATCCTTGATGGGTTACTAGGGCCCTAACAAACTCACCTTTTCCCATATTGCCACAGACAGGCATCATGGCTTCACCTTTCATCTCAATAGCATCCTTTCTGTCTTGAGAGGACTCCCGGCATTTCCCTGCCTACCATGGGTGCTCAGTTCCCTCCCATTCTCTCCTTTCTATGTAAGCTTTTATAAGTCTCTATACTTATAAAGTATAAATATACTTGCGTCTTAAGTGCTGGTATCAACTGGTCAAAAGCAAGCTGATGAAGCCTTTCACGTTTCAGGTATATCTGGTCAGGCTACTTCCTGGGGGTACAGAAATTTTGACAGTATGTCTCTGATGCTAACTGGTATCTGCTTAAGGTGTTTTTTTTTAGCTGTTTCATAATCAGTGGCACTTTGCCCAGGTGAGAGGGAGTTAATCTTGTGGGCTTTCCCTGAAAGCTTACACTGCATTATTAAGGATCAATGTTGGATTGGCTACTTTAACTGCTGTACCAGCCATTTGAAAGATATAAAGTAAGCTCTACCTCCGATTCCTCAAACTTATAAATTAAATGAGCAAACCAAGTTGCTTCCACCCTCAAGGTCTGAGCCAGTAGTGTCTTCACAGGACACATCTGCACATGCACACAGAAATAAGAGGTGAATCCAAATAGATTAAACTTTTTAAACAAGATATATGGATCAATCTCTGAATTACTTGTGAACAGCAGGTAGTTGAACATTATGGCCATTACAGTGGAGGTTGGTCAGTTGTTTTGATGTTGATTTTTGAGATTTTTGGTCTTGTAAGCTGATTGAAGGCTCTTTGTCCTGAAGTTTTTAAGCACCTTTGCAGGACTAGGAGTGAAAGAATGTTTTTAACCTGCCACATAGGTTTAATTAGCAGATAGAGTTTTGACAGGTGACTTTCACAGCATGCTAGCGCTCAAACACAGGCTGGTGTACATGAGAACATTCAGTCCCACTAGTAGGCTACAGCAGAATTGAAGCTGGGTTTTTAACGCTTGTCCTTGTGCACTCTTCAAAGGGAAAATGCACAATACGTGCCTGCAGTTAGGGACATAATCCATAGGGAGTGGCTTGCCTGTGAGAAGTGGTTGTCAATCCCTTGTGTCTTCGTAGTCACAAGAGATCACAGGCCAGTCTGTTCAAAAGTTTCTTTGACACTTTATGTGTTATAACCCATTGGCCCAACACAGAATTTTCCTGAAGTTGCACCTACAGTTATTTTGTCTCTGTATTGCCTTTTGAAGTCCTCTTTAAAAAAAAACACATTTTGGAATTGGGGCTAACATGTTTGTAGTACTTCAAGGTTCTTACCAATATCATAACAGAGTGTAGGAATTGGTAGAGGAAAGATGAGCAACGTCTTGCATACTTTCTAAGCTACGTGAGTGCACGGCAATATTGCAATACAAAAGGTCCTGCATGGGTGACAAACACGCCATGGCACAAACTACCATCCCTTAAAGATGTGCACATGCATGGCCATCGAGAAATCTTTTGACTGTATGCAAAGTAATGAAACTAAACAATAAAGGCCATTGATGTAAATTTTAATTTATGTGGCTGTAAATTGTTCCACATGCTGGGTTTGTTTTCAATCTGTGGCGCCAAGACTCAGAATCAAGCATCCCCAGATCAGCTGTAGAACAGAGAGGGTGCAGAATAAATCTCCTCCTTCTGCACGTCAAAAAAGTGCCCAATGCCCACACTCAATCTGGTACCCTATATTATGTCAGTATGGTATTGCACGCTGCTCTGGTCTGGTAGGGAAAAGAAGAATACACAAACCTAACTGTTTGTTTAATTCTGTTATGAAATGTTCAAAATGGGCCAAATGGCAATAATAAATGAGTTGGAGAGTGGTTTCAGTAGATAGTGGCTAGTACTATTAAACTAAGTAAGGCTGTGATTTATTGAAATTAGTAGATTCATTAGAAGCTGTAATGGATGGTTATAGTAAAATAACTGTGCTTTGTTTTGAAGACTACCTAGCCATGCAGAAAGTTTGAATAATTGCAGTTAAATAGGTTTAATAATTGCCCAGTAACTTCTGCATTGTCATCCTGCAGTTTCCATGCTTTGCTCACAGAGCTTATAAAACTTGGAAGAAAATGGTTCTGTTTATACCAACATATCAGTTGTCTGTATTTTTAGTAACAAACAATGCATTGAGGTTCTGGGAGTGATTTGCAAAAATCAAAGTTTACTGCCCTGTTTTTCTGTACACTGCTACCAATGGGCTCTGCCAAAAGGACATGTCTTTCATTTTTCCATCTCTTTTGTGAAAGCATAATTTATTGCACATTTTCCAGAGGTATTAGATTTCATTAGTATACTTCCTCTGTCCATTATTAAGTACAAAAATGCCTTGAGGGTAACTTCCCAGCCTGTCATGTCTATTAAATATTGTGCACCCACAAGTGAAAATGGTTGTGCATTACGCGAGCAAACAACAGGTTTGAAATACAAGTGTATAATTACATCATCCTATATTGAATATGATGATACATGGTAGCTTCTCATTTTAATTAAAGAACTCAAATCATGACCTATGTGTGATGACAGCCTAATTATGTGCATCTTGATTCTATAATTTTTTGCAATTAATACTAAATTGTGTGTTTGGGTCATGAATGCACTTTAATAAATAAAAAATGATGCAAATTAATTTTACCGTGTCACTTAAAATATATATTTAGGGGAGCACGGCTGCCTCTATGGGGCGATTTTCCTTTTCAAGTCTCCTGATTCACAGATTGGACAAAAAAAGTAAATTTAATCCTGCTTAAATATTACATTGGTCACATGATGCAAGACACATCTTAGTGGTATTGCAGAACCCTTTATCCAGGAATGCTTTGGAGATCTGATAACATTATGGCAGGACTACAATGCCAGTTTTTTTGGAAAAAAAAACCCTTTTTAAACATTTGCACTCAAAACATTCAGGAAGAATGGCCAGAGCTTACCTCAGCTCCAGTGTTGATTTTTTGAGCATAGTGCTGGTGTGCTTCAGAAGAATACAGGTATTAAAATGTTGCAACATTAAACTGTATATAATCATAACACATTTGAACTTCAGAGCAAAGAATTTCCATTAGTATTGTGTCATCAGTAATAGTGAAGATAAAACCAGACAATGTTTAACATGGGTGAAAACAAATGTGGTAGATATATATTGGGGCTGGGGGAGGATGGAGGGTGGCCACAGGTTGTTGCAAGAGGTTCCTTGCTAATTTCGTTTTGCTCTTCAGCACTTGAGAAGAACGATGACGTGGACTTCTATCTAAAGCTACTGAAACTTCTGGAAGATGAGGAAGGAAACCTGGAGGAAGGTGTTAAAGGTAAACTCACGGCTGACAGCTCACCCTGCAAGCTCCTTAAATTACAAACCGATAAGAAAAACAATGCCATTTAGACATTTTACAGTCAGCTCTTAATAATCATTATGAGGATTTTCTTTCTAAGTTTATGCAGCAACTATTGTGCATTCAGTCCTCATGAGCAACCCAGCGCACTGTGCAATATGTCAGAATGAGATGCAAGTAAGCTGTAACCACAAACACAAACAGGGTGATCTGAACAAAAGCAGCCTCAATTTACATAGCACCCTTTAACACAATCAAATGTACCGAAATGCTTCACAGGTGCATTATGAAACAGAATATGATACAAAATCACAGGAAATATTCAGGCAGATGTCCCAAAAAAAGTTGTTGAATGATGCTCGTTTTAAAGAGTAAAATAGACAGGAATGTCAGAGAGAGGGGTAGAGAGATGTAGAGACCATATTCTAGAGCTTAAGACCCAGGCGGCCGAAGGCATGGCCACTAATTATGGAGGAATTACAACTGGGATGTTAATTGCTGAGTGCAGATATCTTGGTAGATAGCGGGTTTGAAAAGATTTGGAAGTCTGAGGACAAGGAAGAACTTGAAAACAAAAATGAGAATTTTAAAGTCAAGATGTGCTTGACTGGGAGTCTATCTAAGTCAGTGAGTACACAGATGATGACGAAGGAACTTGGTGTGAGTTATGGCAGGGGTTTGGATGATCTTAATGTTACAGAGGAGTGTAAGTGGACAGCAACCAAGAGTGCTTTGAAACGGTCAAATCTCGATGTAGCAAAACTGTAAATCAGGGGATCAGCAGCAGATCAACTGAGAAAAGGACAAAGTTGGGAAATCAGGGGATTGTAATGATGGCACAGCTACATACCGTGAAGCTTAAATTGTGGTCAAATCTGACGAAAAGGTCTACCATCAGCACTCTAACAAAGAGTCTTATAATTCATTTTCAATGGAAGTGTGGAATGAACAGATAGTAACATAGAGCTGAAAACTAACCCTGTACCTTTGGATGAAGTTATGAAATGGATGAGAAACAGGGTGGGGTTTTGGGGAGCAGCAGATGTAAAGTTATGGGAGCGGGAAGAGAAACAATTGCAGATGATATGGAGTGAAATATTTAAAAGAATAACACCATCACAATCACGGAAGAGTTGCGGTCACAGGGAAAACTATTCTGTCCATCATGTCTGCACCAGCTCTCCAAGTGAGCATTTTGACTTAGTGCCAATCTCCTGCATTTTCCCCATACATAAGAACATAATAACCAGGAGCAGGAGTAGGCCATCCGGCCCTTTGAGCCTGCTACACCATTCACTAAGATCATGGCTGATCTTTTCATGGCCTCAGCTCCACTTACCCACCCTCTCACCATAATCCTTAATCCCTTTACTGTTCAAAAAGTTATCTATCTTAGCTTTAAAAACATTCAATGAAGAAGACTCAACTACTTCACTGGGCAGGGAATTCAACAGATTCACAATCCTTCGGATAAAGAAGCTCCTCCTCAATTCAGTCTTAAATATGCTCCCCCTAATTTTGAGGCAATGCACTCTTGTTCTAGTTTCACCCACCGGTGGAAACATCCTCCCTGCTTCTATCTTATCTATTCCCTTCAAAATTTTATATGTTTCTATAAGATCCCCACTCATTCTTCTAAATTCCAATGAATATAATGCCAGTCTATTCAGTCTCTCCTCATAAGCCAACCACCTCAACTCCAGAATTAACCAAATAAATCTCCGTTGCACCCCTTCCAGTGCCAGTACGTCCTTTCTCAAGTAAGGAGACCAAAACAGCATGTAGTACTCCAGGTGTGGCCTCACCAGCACCCTCTACAGCTGCAACACAGCTTCACTGCTCTTAAACTCAATTCCTCTAGCAATGAAGGACAAAATTCTATTTGCCTTCTTAATTACCTGTTGCAGCTGCAAACCAACCTTTTGCGATTCATGCACAAGGACACCCAGGTCCCTCTGCACAGCAGCATGCTGCAATTTTTTGCCATTCAAATAATAGTCCTTTTTACTGTTATTCCTACCAAAATGGATGACTTCACATTTATCAACATTGTACTCCATCTGCCAGACTTTGCCCACTCACTTAAACTAACTATATCCCTCTGCAGACTTCCAGAGTCCTCCGCATACTTCACTCTATCACTCATCTTAGTGTCATCCACATATGTTGACACACTACATGTGGTCCTCAACTCCAAATCATCTATGTAAATTATAAACAATTGCAGTCCCAACACTGATTCCTGAGGCACACCACAGTTCACTGATTATCAACCAGAAAAGCGCTCATTTACCCCGACTCTTTGCTTCCTGTTAGTTAACCAGTCCTCTATCCATGCTAATACATTGCCCATAACACTGTGCACCTTTATCTTATGCAGCAGCCTTTTGTGTGGCGCCTTGTTGAATGCCTTTTGGAAATCTAGATACACCACATCTACTGGGTCCCTGTTGTCCACCATGCTCATAATGTCTTCATAGAATTCCAGTAAATTAATTAAATATGACCTGCCATCATGAATCCATGCTGCGTCTGCCCACCGGGACAATTTCTATTTAGATATCTTGCTTTTTTCTTCCTTGATAATAGATTCAAGCATTTTCCCCATTACAGAAATAACTGGCCAATAATTCCCCATCTTTTGTCTACCTTTTTTAAACAGAGGTGTCACATTTGCTGTTTTCCAAACTGCTGGAACTGCACCCCCACAGTCCAGTGAATTTTGGAAAATTACCATGAGTGCATTTTCTATTTTCCCTGCCATCTCTTTTAGTACCCTGAGATGCCTTCCATCAGGGCCAGGAGACTTGTCTACTTTTAGCTCCATTAGCTTGCCCAACAGTACCTCATTTGTAATAATGATGGTTTCTAGGTCCTCACCTACCTCAGTTGCCTCGTCATCAAATATTGGCATGTTATTCATGTCCTTCATGCTGAAGACCAAAACAAAATACTTGTTTAATGCCTTGGCCATTTTCTCATTTCCCATTATAGGTCTTTCTCCTATAATATGATAGTTGCTTTCTTGTGTGACCTCATGCTATAGAAAATTGCCATAGAAAATCGCATTATAGGTAAATCGCTATAAAAAAAACACCATACTTGTATAACAGAAAGTTCACATTAGCCAAACAGCATCCACAATTTATCAATCACGTTACAGCCAACCCGCGTTAACAAAGCATGCGTCATAGCAGAAATACCTGTTTTAAATCCCCCTTTTCATCCTCTAAAAGATGGATGTTTATCTTAAGAGATAGTAAGAACTGACGATGCTGGAGTCAGAGATAATACAGTGTGGAGCTGGATGAACACAGCAGGCCAGGCAGCATCAGAGGAGCAGGAAAGTTGACGTTTTGGGTGGGGACCCTTCTTCAGAAATGTTTACCTTAACCACTCTTTCATTTTATATATTTGTAGAAACTTTCGCTATCTGTCTTTATATTCTAAGCTAGTTTACTCATAACCTATCTTGTTTTCCTTTGTAGCGTTTCTTGTTGCTTTCTGCTGATCCTTAAAGTTTTCCCAAACTTCTAATTTCCCACTGGTGTTTTCCACTTTGTATGCCTTATCTTTCAACTTGATAGCCTCCTTTATTTCCTTCGATATCCGTGGCTGATTACCCCTTTTTACTACAATCCTTCCTCTTCCTTGGTATATACTTATACTGAGCACTTTGAAAAATTGCTTTGAAAGTCCTCCATTGTTCCTCCGTTGTCCCACCATAGAGTCTTTGCTTCCAGTCGACTTGAGTCAACTCTTCCCTCATTCTATTGTAGTCTCCTTTGTTTAAAGACAGGACCCAGATATTGGATATTTTCTTCTCACTTTCCATCTGTATTCTAAATTCAACCATAACTGTGATTGCTCCTTCCAAGAGGATCCCTAACCATGAAATCATTAATTATTCCTGACTCAATACACAGGACCAGATCTAGGATTGCTTAGTCCCTTGTTGGTCCCATTACATACTGTTCAAGAAAAATTATTGCAGATATATTCAATGAACTCATCCTTAACCAACCTGGTTTGACCAATCAACATGTAGATTAAAATACCCCTGCGATAATTGCTGTACCATTTTTACAGGCATTCGTTATTTCTTTGTTTATTGCCCACCTCAATGTGATGTTATTATCTGGTGGCCTGTAGACTACACTGTATCAGTGACTGCTTCTTCTTCGAATTTCTACTTTCTACCCAAATAGATTCAACCTTATTCTCCATTGAACCTATATTATCTCTCACTACTGTCCTAATGTCATCATTAAATACCAGAGCTACACCACCCCCCTTACCTTCCTGTCTGTTCTTCCGAATAGTCTGATACCCCGGGATGTTTAATTCCCAGTCGTGACCATCCTGCAACCATGTCTCCGTAATGGCTACTAAATCATACTCATTTGCCATGATTTGTGCCGTTAACTCATGTACCTTGTTTTGAATGCTATGAGCGTTCAGGTGAAGTGGGCCTTTATGCTAGTTTTTATACCTACTTTTTGAATTCTAATATCTCCATTAATGACATCTTCTGCGTTTTCCTTCCTTTTAACTTCTTTCATAGTCTTCAATGCAGTTAAACCCTCCTCCAGACACGTTAACCTGCTGCTTTCTTTTCTATTTACCATAATACTTCCTGATGTTTTCCCCTTTTCCTTCCCCCTGCCCCCCAATCCCAGTTCACTAGTTTAAAGTCCTAGTGACCACCTTATTCAGAGATAGTAAGAACTGCTGATGCTGGAGTCAGAGATAACACAGTATGGAGCTGGAGGAACACAGCAGGCCACGCAACATCAGAGGTGCAGGAAAGTTGAAGCTTTAGGACAGGACCCTTCTTCAGAAATCTCCCTCCCACTCCAATATCCTTTCAAGCCGGTCAGAGATGTCCCTCACCCTCATCGGGCATGCAACACACCATGCGGGACTCTTGATCCTGCTTACAAAAGATATATCAATCCCCCTAATTATAAAGTCCCCCTACAACTACCACTTGTCTTTTTGCTCCCCACTCTTGAATGGCCTCCTGTACCACGATGGAGTGGTCAGCTGGCTCACCCTCCCTGCAGTCCTGTTACTCATCCTCTCAGGGAGCAAGTACCTCATACCTGTTGGACAAGGTCAAGAGCTGAGGCTCCTCTGTGCCTCAATTCAGGATCCCTCTACCTGCCTCACTTGCAATTATACGGTGCTGTCTCTGATCACTGACTGAATTTGAACTTAATCTACCAGGTATGACCGCCTACCGAATCAAAGCGTCCCATACTTCTCCCTCTCCCGGATGTGCTACAGTGTTTGAAGCTCAGATTCCAGCTCATCAACTCTGAGCCGAAGTTCCTTGAGCAACCAACTCTTGCTGCAGGTGCGGTTACTGCAGCTCGCAATGGGATCAGCCAGCTTTCACATCATACAGCGACAGCACATCATCTGTCCAGCCATCTCAACTTAGTTAAATATTTTATTAATTTATATAAATTTATTAATGAGTTAATTAATTTATTAATACTTCCTTTGTGTGCTTTTTCAAATTTAGTGCAGATTTCCTACCCGCCAATCTGGTGACAGCTTCCCTGAGATGTCATTCCAGTTCTTTTTGTCGCAGTTACAATGTGCCCTGAGCTCAGTTCATTTTATACTCACCTTGTGCTGCTGCTCCACCCTTCGACTGCTCCCTGCAGACTAAGATGTGATCCCTGAACTCTGTTCGTTTTATACTCACTCTGTGCTGCTGCATCACCCTCCAACAGCTCCCTGCACATTGTTTCTGTTCAAATAATCATCCAGTGCCCTCTTGACTGTCTCAACTGATGCTGTCTCTTCCACACTTCCAGACTGTGCATTTCAGACTCAAACCAGTCAGTGTATGAAATAGCTATTCCTTGCATCACTTTTCCTATGTTTGATTGATTGATTGATTTATTGTTATGCGTACCGAAGTGTAGTGAAAACCTTCGTTTGCAAGCAGTACAAGCAGATCATAGTAAGCAAAGATGTACAGATCAGAAGTCGTGAAAAGACTTAGGCAGAGGCATACAGGTTATATTGCACAGGGCGTGCACTAGGCCCAATCAATGTTAGCTAGATCAGGATTATTTGAGGCTAGAGAGTCCATTCATCACTCTAATAATGGCCAGGAAGAAGATGTTCCTGAACCTGCTGGTGCATGTCTTCAAGCTTCTGTATCTTCTGCTTGATGGAAGAGGTTGTAGGAGAACATTACCGCGGTGCGATGGGTCTTTGATGATGTTGGCAGCCTTCCACAGCAGTGAGCCGTGTAAATAGAGACCATGGATGGAAGGTTGGCTTCCATGATGGTCTGGGCTGTGCACACCATCTTCTGCAATTTCTTACGGCCCTGGGCAGAGCAGCTGCCATACCAGCCCATTATACACCCAGACATTATGCTTTCAATGGTGCATCTGTAGAAGTTGGTGAGGGACCTTCAGGTAATACCAAATTTCCTGAGCCGCCTGAAGAAGAAGAGGCGTTGTTGCGCCTTCTCGACCGTCGCATCTACTTGGGAAGTCCAGGACAGGTCATTGGCTATCGTCGCTTTAATTCACTTTAAATCTATGCCATCTCATTCTCAAACCTTTACAAGTGAGAACAATTTCACCTTTTGATTCTCTCCAAATCTCTCATGATTTTGAAAACTTTTGTTAGATATCCTCTTCGCCACCTTCCCTCCAAGGAGAACAGTCCTGGTCTCTCCAACCAATTCTCAGAACTGAACTTTCTCATCCCTTGATCTATTTCCGCAAACCACTTCTGCACTTTCTCCAATGCGTTCACGTCCATCAGTATAGTGTGGCGCCCAGAACTGTAGAGAATACTCCAAGTGAGGTCTTGTATAAATTCAGCATAGCTCAATGATGCCACTTTCTGGAGCTTTCGAGGGTTAAAAACATGACATCTCAAATTAGGTGAAAAGAAATCTGATGGAAACTGTACAGGGGCAAGGTTTAATGAATTTCACTGTGCAGTACCCCTTGCCACAGGGCAGGGAGCATCATGACAGGAAAATGCTGAGCAGAAAAAAATCAGTATTCTTGGGAGAAGAGGGTCCTAAGTGCTCCATCACTATTGCACTGGAGTGGGATGGGAACACAGTTTTCTGACTTGGAGATCACAATGCTCCTGGTGGAGCTGTGGCGAATAAAAAATGGTCTCATTCTATAATCAAGGAAGGGTGAGGTCATTATTGTTTTATGTGTGGTATTCCTTTAAAACAAGGCCTGTATTTGTTCAGGAAATACTTCAACTGGTGAGAAACCACCTCCAGTGTAAGTGATTCTATATAAGTGCACTGTAGTGTATTTAAGTTTGGACGTAAAACTGTACTCCATCACATGCAAGTCCAAAATTTTATATAATTGGAGCTTGGATTTGTAATATTGTTGCTGACAAACCATCCATCACTTTTTGTTTTTGGTGGGTGCTTGGCAAAGGAAAGGGAAGAAGGTCATAATCCTGTAACCTGAAAAAAAATTATATTTTGATATTATGCCAGATGCGGTGTTGAGCTCATTTCAAAGACTATCAGACAATTACTTTCTCCGAAATCCATTTCTAATATAAATACAAATAATGTAACAGAACAACAGCTTGTGTTTGACATCTTGCAATGTGATTTAGCTTTAGATTGTGGAGGCACAGTACACGGCAGTCCATCAGAATCAAATGCATGAATACATTTGGCCAATTTTATTTGATAGGTTTCATTGGGTATTTTAGTAAAAAGCAGCTTAAAGATCATGAACACAGAACATTAAATTGTCATTGCCAATGTGCTTTTTTGCTGCTGAAGTTCGGGAGCACAGCAGCCTATTCTTTGATAAGCTCAAGGCCCTTTTACGATGAGGGTAACTGTGATGGATTGTTGCTATAATTATTCTCCAACTTGTTCCTAAAATGTGCCAGTGAGCTGGTTGCACCTGGTAAAGTGTGCCATTGTTGGAAAACCATTTAAAGCTTGGTGTCATTTTCCCCACTACCTCATTGGATGGTTTCAGGAGAAGCAGTAACCTCTCATCTGGAGTATTTTATATTAAAGCTCTTCTGCAGAAATCTATCATTTTTTTCAGAGGGACAATCCTTTGCTTTTTCATGGCGATTGGTATCTGTAATATGGTCAATCTGAACAACACTGGTCTCCTGCTGCTCAAGATTATTTACAGGGAGGTGATGGCCTAAAGGTATTATTTCTGGACTGTTCCTCCAGAGACCCAGATAATGTTCTGTGAACCCAGGTTCGAATCCTGCCACAGCAAATGGTGGAATTTGATTTCAATAAATACCTGGCATTAAGAATCTGATGATGACCATGAATCCATTATTGATTGTTGGGGAAAAACCCACCTGGTTCACAAATGTTCTTTAGAGAAGGAAACTGTCATTCTTACCTGATCTGCCCTACATGTGACTCCAGACCCACAGCAATATGGTTGACTCTTAACTGACCTGTGGGCAATTAGGAATCGGCAATAAATGCTACCTAGCCAGCGATGCCCCTCATCCTGTGAATGAATTACAAAAAAAAAGGCAGGGTAGTGGTGAAGACCATGAATCTCGTGGTTGAAAAAGCTGTGTCGATGGTAGTGTCCTAGCAAGTTCTGTCCCATCCAAGGACTGGACATGCCTTCTGTTTGTCTTTCTTAGAAAACGTTCAATTTGTCCCTGTTCATTTGCCACTGATGAGCTCAAGTACAAATGCTGTATTTGTTCTGAATAAACAAGGGATACAAAATCTAATTGGGACCCAGCATTGTTTTAACATGAAAGAAAAGTGTCCGAAATAAATTGCAAATAAATAGATAAACAGGAGGTCTTTGTGAGACTTAGTACCCTTGATCTCCCACTCAGCCACACACTCACATCAGGAGGAGCAGCCACTGCTCTACAACTATCCAACATTCACTACTGACTCCAAGTAGCTGGTTCAGCACACCAGTCGCCCTACCCTGGGATTTTGACTGGAAGTAAGGGCTTTGGTTGGTATGGTGTGAAGGCATCACTCCTTCTAATAGGTATGAAGGCAGAAGATCCTAACAAATTAGTTGGACAGTAGCTCAGAAGGCAACAAGGTGCACCCAAGGGCATAGTCATGAAGTATAGACGGGCAAGTTGCCAGTCACCTATGAAGTGTCTTGGACCTCATATAGTATTTGCCCCAGCATTGGCTCGATAAAAATACATGATTGCAAATCTGCTGATAGGTGTAGCAACAAGCATGGCAGGAGGAATAAATACTGACAACTGTTCACCACTCCGCAGTTTTCTGTCCATGCCCATGGCAAGTTGCGTCATAACCAAGCAGAGCTCTGCGATTGCCATCTTGCAGTCTAAGACATAGAGTCATAGAGTCATACAGCACGGAAACAGACCCTTCAGTCCAACCAGTCCATGCTAAACATAACCCCTAACTAAACTAGTCCCACCTGCCTGCTCCTGGCCCATATCCCTCCAAACCTTTCCTAACCATATATCCATCCAACTGTCTTTTAAATGTTGTAATTGTACCCGCATCCACCACTTCACCCGAAAGTTCATTCCAGATGTGAACAACCCTGTGTCTAAAAAATTTGCCTCTTATGTCTTTTTTGTATTTCTCCCTTTTCACCTTAAAAATGTGCCCCTAGTCATGAAATTTGCCATCTTAGGAAAAAAACAACTACCATCATCTCTATCTATACCTCTCATTATATTATAAACTTCTATCAAGTCATCTCTCAGCCTCCTACGCTCCAGTGAAAAAAGTCCCAGCCTATCCAGCCTTTCCTTAGAACTCAAGCCTTCCACACCCGGCAATATCCTGGTAAATCTCTTCTGAATCCTCTCCAGCTTAAATATATCCTGCCTATAACTGGACAACCAGAACTGGACACAGTACTCCAGAAGAGGCCTCACCAATGTTCTGTACAACCTCACCTAAGCATGCTAAATGCCTTTTAAACCATCTTGTCTATATGTGATGCAAACTTTAAGGAGTTATGTACCTGAACCCCTAGGTCCCTCTGTTCTACAACATTACCCAAGGCCCTACCATTAATTGTATAACCCCTACCCTTATTTGTTGTATCAAAATGCAATACCTAGCATTTCTCCAGATTGAACTCTACCTGCCATTTTTCAGCCCATTGACCAATTTGATTAAGATCCCTTTGTAATCTTAGAAAATGTCACCAATTTTGGCGTCATCCACAAACTTACTAAACGTGCCTTCTTTATTCTCAACCAAATCATACAGAAGGAAGAATTGTACAGTGACTTTTGAGAAATAGCAATGTCCCTTAAAAATATCTCAGGTGAATTTTAAATGCAGCTTTTACTGAAGATTCTGCTGTCTGTCCAGCAAATGCTAATTTCTACTCCCTTCATAGAACAAGCCCATATCACTTCATAACTATCTTGTACAATGTAATGCACAGTGTATGAAGAATTTAACAGGGGAAAATATAATGGTTGTTTTAAATATGTGGAGCTCTTGAGGCTAGTGCTCTAACTAAAGGTCAGACTCATAAAGAAGCCATGCTGTAATGTGTTTAGGAGCACTTTCCATGTATCTAATGACAGAAACCACTGGAGCTTGCATGGGGCGTGAAAGCACTGGAGTTCACAGCAATATATTGGGCCTGCGGCGGGAGGTGGAGAGTGAGACGATCCCTCCTTATGTTGAACAGTTCGAGGAGAGCGTACAAGATGACGTGATTATGGTTGGCAGCCTTTCACTGGAACAGGTCAGAGCTAAAAACTAAATAACTATGTCATTTCAGCCCTCTCTGTTGTTGTGCTGTCATCTCTCAGCACCCCACAACAAAATAATTCTTGCCATTTTCAAATGACTGTAGCAAGTTACCTTAAAAATGTTAATTTAGTGTATTGCTTGTTTTATTGAATTACTGTACTTTTGTTACAGTTTTAATTACAAATTACGAATCATTTGGAATTAAGGATTAGTGGTGCACTTATTGAAAAAATAGTTGAGAAAATTTGAATAGGCCGACCCACTAATAACCTCGTTTTTGTTCTATAAGAACTCCAGTGAATAATCTTTTTACTGAACATACAAAATAGCTGGAAGTACTTTCAGTCAATAACATTACAGGCCAACAAGAATTATTTGGAGAACCATTTCATATTTATATAGTTTTCTAGGATTAAAAAAAGGGGACAAATGTGCAGCTAAGGGTTATGTTAAAACATTGAACAAAATAACAATTTCTCTTGTATCATGTTTGGTACTCATGAGAATCATAATCTATATCTTTTTTATGCCTGAATAGGCCCAAGATCAACGACAGAGGATTCTTAATGCACACATTGATTGCCGGTCGCAAGAGAAGCATCTGGTTCTGTTGGAAAAGCTGTCTGTCAAATCACAGGAGGAAGAAACCAAACAACGAGTGATGGCATTTGTAAGGGAAAAAGCAAAGGTATCCTGGTCCCTTGCCATGCATGCTTTGATTGTACGATACTGAGTTTGTTTGTGGTTGAACGTATTATTGCCAGAAGATGTTTGCCATTAATTTCTTATCAAAGTCGCAATGATTCTTATTTACAATGAAGACCCAAAATCATTGGCTTTTGAGTTACTCTTCCTCACTTAGTCATGATTTATAAGCTTGCATTGCTATAGTTGACGCTGTGAAATCATGATAATAATCGCTACTTGTGCCTTTATTGACAAGTCTCAACAGTATGTTTATATTCAGCAAAAACTTTGGTCAAAATTTAAAACTGTGAAATTGGAATAACGCACACATTAAATATCCAGTGTAACACTAGCAATATGTGCTTCTGATCAATGGGATGTTTTCAGTTTTTGTATATTTTCAAGTGATTGTTACATAATGTAATAGTTTATTTTGTATTTGCAGTAAAAAACAGCTTAAGCTCACTTGGGTGGTACTTTTTCTCCCAGTGGATCACATTTTGTTCTTCAAGTGTAATCAAATAGTTTCAATACCTGCTACATTGACGTTTTTCTTTTATCAACAGGAATGTGCTTTGGTTATGTACAACTTAGCAATTACGCTAGAATAGCAAAGCTTAAAGGACAATATAAATGGTTTGTGTGCCCTGATTAAATTTGACAACCCTGCTGTACATAGCTATTATGTTGCATGGCGTTATTTGAGAAGTGTTTGCTTATTTACTGATTTGTATTTGAGTGAAAACTTTACATATTTTTCCTCTTCTGTCTCCTTGGGGCACTCACCAATTTTAACTGAGGAAGTGGATGGCAGATTGCTCTCAGGCCTCCAGTGATGTCATTTCAGATTGCCTCGAGACCATTTTGTATGTGTTACCACCAATACCACTTAGCTGAGTGTTTCTCCAGGGACTACATGGTCTGGTCTGCATGAGAATAGACACCTTCTGGTCTAACCAGAAGAGTCTCTTGTTACAAAAAAGATATTGTTTATTACACCTTGGCAACTATTCACATGTTAGAAGGAAATGGTATAAAACATTACAGAGACTATTTGGAGGACCTGGTCCTAGGTCTGACTCCCACAGGATTCGTATTATAGAAACCCCACAGTGTGGAAGCAGGCCATTTGGCCCATCGAATGAACACCAACCATCTGAAGAGCATCCCACCCAGACCCACCCCACCCCTGTAACCCCGCATTTCCCATGGCTAATCCACCTAGCCTGCACATCCCTGAACACTATGGGCAATTTAGCATGGCCAATCCACCTAACCTACACATCTTTGGACTGTGGGAGGAAACTGCAGCATCTGGAGGAAACCCACACAGACACAGGGAGAACAAGCAGAGTCCACACAGTCACCTGAGGGTAGAATCAAACTCAAGTCCCTGATGCTGTGAGGCAGCACTGCTAACCATGGAGCCACCGTGACCTCATAGTTACTCTTGCAGTCATCCTCCCTACCACTCCTCATATTATAATCACAGTAGGTGATGCTCAGGACACTCATTCTCTATTAACCTTTTGTTTTAAAATCTCCCCACCCCCAGCCTCATCCCATGACCAACCCTCCCTCTCATCCCCGCCTCCTTGACCTGAGACAACCTGTCTGTCTTCTCTCCCACTTATCCGTCCCTCCCACCTCACTGACCAATCCCCACCACTCTCTACTTCCACTCACCTATCACCATCCCACCTACCTTCTCCAGCCCCACCCCTCCTCTCGCTGTTTATGTCCCAGCTCCCTTCCGCCTCCCCATTTCTGAACAAGGGTCCTGACCTGAAACGTCAACTTTCCTGCTCCTCTGATGCTGCTGGGCTTGCTGTGTTCCTCCAGCTCCACACTGTCCTGTCCTTAATCTCTTGGATTTCTTTTCCAAAAGATATTGTCCCTGTTTGAGAAGGCATTATTTTCTTTGCAGTACTTTGAGTTCTTGGACATTGCTGCTCACTTCTTAGTGGTGGCATTCATGGAATGTATGCTCCTTAATTCTGTTTCGGTGGATATTTGTACTCTACCCATCTGTAGGTCTGTGTTTATGCATCGAGCTATTCCTTCAACTTGTTGACTAATTTTAGGTTTTTGCATTCACCTTCAGTGGATGGTGAAACAATTGTTTTCTTCCTCACTTTTGATTTTCATTACTGTTAATGGAGGCTCTCCAATGGAAGATAACAAGGTCAAATATTTCAACTTCACCTTGTCTCTTCCGAGTTACCTCAGGATTTTGCAATAGACTTCAATCTATTATCACTAATTGTTCATGGAGTTGTGATGCAATCTTAAGTGGGGTATACTTTTCATTGGCTAGCCTGTTGTTTTTGTTTCCTTGCAAACTTTTCTGGTTCTCAGTGTCTAAATTTTCTTCACTGTTGACAGTCCAAAATATTTCCACCAAAGCAGTGAAGTCACAACTTTGTAATTCATTGATGGTGTTAAGCAAATTTCCTACTCCAACATTATAAATCTCAGGGTTATCTGTTTTTAGTTCAGGGTCCACCATGAGTCTGTGAAGCCCTATAAAATAGTCTGCTGACCCTTAACCCTTTGTTTCTGGCTACGGTATTTAGGAGCACATGCAGCTACAGATGGTTTGTTTGATTCAATCATCAACACCTAGAAATGATTTCTTTTTGATGATGCTAAGGCTGTGAAGAGAACCTTGCATGATCCTAACAGGAAAGAAAATGTGGAGAATGAGAAACTTCTTACATACCTACTCAGCTCTGCAAAGGAGGACTGCTTCCCAGATTTCCTGCTGTTCCTCTTTCTCTCTCTCTCTCTCTCTCTATCCACAAACAATTGATAAACAGGAGAATCTCTGTGGGAACACCCATTTTCCAATCTACAACTTCATTAAATACAAGCTGCAGAAACAAGAAGAAGTCCTAAGAGAGACTTCCAAATGAAGTTGAGTGCTTTGGAAATCAGGAGAAAAATAAGAATTACATCTTACTGTGTTCTGAGACTTTTTCAGACGAGGTCAACTAAACTTCATGTGGTTAAATGTGATCCTGTGGTAAATGGCTGCAATTATCTTTTTGCTTAGTGTGTGGGGCATGTGTGCAAGTAACTGCTGGGCATTGTGGGAATTTGGCATTTGATTGATTTTTTTTAGTTAATCGCAGGCAGTCTTAGAAGTCTTAATGAGCGGTCAGTTATTTGTACAGATTTATCTCTTTCAGAATAATAGCTAATGGTGATGGTTTCCTGTGCCCTATCTCATGCCAGCATGATGCCAAAACCTCTTTGCCATTGTATTGCTAAATGTTTACCATAAAGGACAACTGAATGGGGGTTCCTGCACAAGCGAAGCACCTATTATCCGCATGCTGCAACTGCACATTGCTGCTTTTATAATATGATGGGACTACCTGCTGCTGTTTGCAGCGAGTCTGTGGATTGTAAGGTCAAGTTAGCAGTTACCTTGAATGTCAGTGGTAGATGTATGTTCCAGATGTGACTTCAGCACTGTTTAGATTTATATAAAGGCTTTCTTTGGGAAATGTGCTCTTCTCTATGAAGGTGACTTCCTGCGTGTGCAAGAATGCTTGACCCTGTAATGACATAATGACAGATGAAGCAGACACAGAGAAAGTGCCAGTGCACCTGTCTGGCAATGCTTCTACTCAACCCTCTTTCTCTACAACCTGTAAAAATGGGAGAATGTCAAAAGGACTTGCTGTAGAAGCAGCACGATGTGAAGACTTCAGATATTCAGGTCTGCAGTAGTAGATAAAAGGCAGCTTTTTAAAGCTCATTGCACTGATTCAGGCCTTGCTGTACCTGACTAGAATAACAGTGAGAAAAGCAACTACCCAGTGTTTGAGAAGAGAAGCAAATATAGAAATGATTTAATTTTTTAAAAAGTCTACATAAATAATGGTAGAATCTCCACTGCATCACCTCATTCTTTTATTATAGCCTGTAATTGTTGTCTGGTGTCATTTTATGTGGAAATATTACCTTTTGTTGAACATTATCTTCAAAGTATACAGAGGATAGGATTTAATGTGAGGTTTCTTCAAAGAACCATTGCTCAGTAATTCTAAAAGCCCATGTGATTTTACATTATTGACAACACTAATATCTTATTTACAGATTAACATTAACCCTGTATATTGCAGTGATAATAACAAATGCTGAACATGTGGACCTTTGACAGTGCATTGGAATGTATGTGCACATTAGATGCTAAATAGATCTTAGATGATAATGCATGACAATTTGGAACAGTTGGTTTATGTGTATGCCTTGTTTTCAAATAGTAGACTCCCTACCTCTGGCCATTCTAGTTGAACCTTTTTGTTACCAACCATTGTAGGTATATGATAGGGATAGTTTGCTGCCACCAATCCTCATTTCTATGATGAGTCTAAATTTAAGTGTCTAATTATCAGTGGCAGAGAATAGAATGTGATTGAGTCTTAACAAGAAGAGGCACTTGTTTTACATAAGCATTATGGCAATAGATAAAATTAACATTAATTGAATATAATTATAATTGTCAGCAGCCAGGGATGTCTCATGTATCCATATCGGGATCTTGTGTAAAACTAACTGTTTCTCCACCCAAAAACTGTATCACATTTCAGATTAGGCAGAGCTGGTACAGCTCAACTAATTCAGAACCATTGCCTTATACAATAATTCTTGTTTAAATTCAGGTTATTTTTAATGGACTGTAAACTTTTGTATACACAGCATTCTGTATCTGTGGGCAGGCAGGACTGTCAGTGCAAACTTTACCCACCACAATATAAACAAGAAGCATTGGCAGGTGCAATGATGTCTTCCCATCATTGTTGCTTTAATAACATTAAGTAACCAAAAGTTGCATTCATGACTTTCTGATTAACAAACTGGCATCCGAATGAAGGTTCTTGCTGCAAGAACATTTTTGTGATAAACGTCACAATAGGTGTTTAAAAGTAGTTATTAAGACCACACACCTTTTACCCGACTTTTCAACCAGTGACGATGGCAACATAGTTCCTGTTTTGCCTCTTGAAAGTCAAGTGAGTGTCAATTGATTCAGAGGGAGATCAGACACCGATATGTCATAATCTATTAACTTGTTAGTGTAAAGTAAAGGTAATCGTACCTTGTGTTTAATAAAGCCTGTTGCTGTTCATTTCAAGAGTATAGATCTCATATTACTGCAAGGTGGAAACAGTGGAACTGGAGATCCGTGGAATGAAAAACAACAACGCCAGCCCAGTGATCCAAACTAGAAGTGGGTGAATTACTTAAAAATCAACCTCAGTGGTGTAGGGCTGAACTAGTAACAGATTTCAACATTTACTTCGACACTGAACCATGAAACAGGAAATCTGACACGGAAGCTGAAAGAAATGTGGATGAAAGTCCTTAGTAGAGTATAACATTAGCAACAGGAAGAAATCAATTGTCATAGTGAATAATAAGTTAATCAGAATTTCTGGAGCAAAATAAATTTACAAAAGAGAGGACCTACATAATTCTTGGAAAGAGATGGAAACGACTGGAATTATTTGGCCTTTGCAATCAAAACAGGGTTTTTCTACAAGGGGTCACCAAATGTTCTTGGAAAAGGAACCATCACTCTGATTCCAGTTCGTTAATCAGAAAGTTACAAATGCAACTTTCGGTTACTTAATGTTACTAGAGCAATAACAATGGGAAGACATCATTGCACCTGCTATTGCTTCTTGTTCATATTGTGGTGGGTAAATTTTGCATTGACAGCTCTGCCTACCCACAGATAGAGAATGCTGTGTATATAATAAGGTAGGCTATTTTCAAACATATTTCTAAAGCAGCCATAGGTGATCTCAAACTACCGTTGAAAAGTTTAAAGGCAGATCACTTCAGTTTGCTGTGGTAGGAGAAGTTGATTCCTCTGAGGACCAAGATAAACAAGAAGCATTCTTCTTAGGGAAAGTGAAAACCCAGACACCAGTTCTATGTGATAATGATCTATATTTTCCCCAGCTCCAGACATAAAAGCACAATTGCCTGTGAGATGACTTTTGATATGCAGAAATTTAAGTCAATTGCAGATAAATTAATTTTAAATTGGCTACTGGATTATTTGTATAAAGCCTTAAGGGTGCTGTGCCTTGATGGAGACCAGAAAATCTCAGGCTGTCTTCCATCGAATTTTGAGATTCAAAGTACAAGAATCAAGGCCTAGAAGCTACGATGTATGCTGCATGGAACAAAAATATAGACACCTACATAATTCCTAATAAGTATACTTCTTTATTAGGTGGTTGTACATATTTGGATATTCTTTGGTTAGCAGACATTGAAGATGCTTCACTTTGAGCATTGCAAGAGGATGAGGCAGAACTTCTATTTCCCTGAAAACAGAAAGTGGGAAGAATTGGAAAAGCAGGGCCAAATAAAGGAGACTCAGCCCTTGAAGAAAGTAAAGAAATAAATTTGTCTGTTTAATGGACAGAACATGCCCCAACATCAACGTCAGTAAGACTTAGAGGAGTAAATAGCTCCCACAGATAATAGCCAGATTACGCTGGGAAGAAAGACAATAAGAGGAGATTGCAGAGCCTTTGGTTTTGATCTTTATGTCGTCATTGTCTACAGGAATAGTGCCAGAAGACTGGAGACTAGCAAATGTTGTCCCCTTGTTCAAAAAGGGGAGTAGAGACAACCCTGGTAATTATAGACCGGTGAGCCTTACTTCGGTTGTGGGTAAAGTGTTGGAAAGGATTATAAGAGATAGGATTTATAATCATCTAGAAAGGAATAATTTGATTAGGGATAGTCAACACGGTTTTGTGAAGGGTAGGTCGTGCCTCACAAACCTTATTGAGTTCTTTGAGAAGGTGACCAAACAGGTGGATGAGGGTAAAGCGGTTGATGTGGTGTATATGGATTTCAGTAAAGCATTTGATAAGGTTCCCCATGGTAGGCTATTGCAGAAAATACGGAGGCATGGGATTGAGGGTGATTTAGCAGTTTGGATCAGAAATTGGCTAGCTGTAAGAAGACAGAGGGTGGTGGTTGATGGGAAATGTTCATCCTGGAGTTCAGTTACTAGTGGTGTACCTCAAGGATCTGTTTTGGAGCCACTGCTGTTTGTCATTTTTATAAATGACCTGGATGAGGGCGTAGAAGGATGGGTTAGTAAATTTGCGGATGACACCAAAGTCGGTGGAGTTGTGGATAGTGCGGAAGGATGTTGCAGGTTACAGAGGGACATAGATAAGCTGCAGAGCTGGGCTGAGAGGTGGCAAATGGATTTTAATGCGGAAAAGTGTGAGGTGATTCACTTTGGAAGGAGTAACAGGAATACAGAGTACTGGGCTAATGGTAAGATTCTTGGTAGTGTGGATGAGCAGAGAGATCTCGGTGTCCATGTGCATAGATCACTGAAAGTTGCCACCCAGGTTGATAGCGTTGTTAAGAAGGCATACAGTATGTTAGGTTTTATTGGTAGAGGGATTGAGTTTCGGAGCCATGAGGTCATGTTGCAGCTGTACAAAACTCTGGTGCGGCCGCACTTGGAGTATTGCGTACAGTTCTGGTCACCGCATTATAGGAAGGATGTGGAAGCATTGGAAAGGGTGCAGAGGAGATTTACCAGGATGTTGCCTGGTATGGAGGGAAGGTCTTATGAGGAAAGGCTGAGGGACTTGAGGCTGTTTTCGTTAGAGAGAAGAACGTTAAGAAGTGACTTAATTGAGACATACAACATGATCAGAGGATTAGATAGGGTGAACAGCAGGAGCCTTTTTCCTCGGATGGTGATGGCTAGCACGAGGGGACATAGCTTTAAATTGAGGGGTGATAGATATAGGACAGATGTCAGAGGTAGGTTCTTTACTCAGAGAGTAGTAAGGGCGTGGAATGCCCTGCCTGCAAAAGTAGTAGACTCGCCAACTTTAAGGGCATTTAAATGGTCATTGGATAAACATATGGATGATAATGGAATAGTTTAGGTTAGATGGGCTTCAGATTGGTTTCACAGGTCGGCGCAACATCGAGGGCCGAAGGGCCTGTACTGCGCTGTAATGTTCTATGTTCTATGTTCTATAACCTTGTGCCATTTCAATTAATCATGAAAACAGGTGGAGGTTCAGAAATTTCTACAGTAAATAAAATAGCCACAGAGTGTGAGAGATAAAGAAATATGGAGTTAGAAAGAGATCTTCAATCATGCAACAAAGCGCTGTCAGGGGACTTAAGAACTAATTCAAGACCATTGAAGATTCAATCAGAGTGGATGGTGCCACACGTGTGCAGACAGAATCCAATTGTATCCGACAAGTCTTTGCAATCGTCCACAGACAAAGTCAACATTCATTTGGCATGTTTAGAGGCAAACTTCAATCCTCAGCAAAGGGCCAACAAGATGATGTACAGCAACTTCTAGTAGCTAATAAGCAGCAATCCAGAGAGAAAGATCCTTAACTCCAAAGTGGATAAGGTTAGTACTCAACACACACAATTTGTTGATGTATAAAGAGGGCAGCTGCCTGCCGTGAGAATAGTCCCAAGAGGAAGCCTTGAAAGTGCTGAGAGACTTTTCAACCCCAATGACCAGCCACTGTCAGAAACATCATTTCACTCCATCAATGTGATAGCTTTCAATAGAAACAGTAAGACAGTACATACGTCCTACACATCCTCTAGGAGAACCAAGAATGCTGTTGCAGATTAGTGCCTCAAGCACAAGAGATTTGTCAGGGCTGGGGAAAACGTTAAGTTGAAGTGTTAGGTGCCCCTAGATAAGTGTTGATTGTATAAAGGTGTACCATGAAAGAATTTAGAAAGAAATGTAGAGTAAAGAGAAATGTACCGTTAATTCTAAGTATAGCTTCTGACTGCGTATGAAAGGTGCTAGGTCATAGTGACAACAGATCACATGCAACTGGAGTCTGGGCCTTTTGGGCTCCAAATAAGAATTCTTGTACTATACGCTGCATACAGTTACATTCAAGAAAGCCGATGGCGATTTACTCACAACAGTGTCAATCTTGTTACTAAGTTACTGTCGCCACTTATTGTCAGCTTCCTGAATTTCCTACTTTGAGGTTAAAATGGGTGGAATCTTCCAATCCTGGAGGAAGTGAGGTAGGAGGTGGGATGTGGAATTTGGTTAGGAAGTGAGGAGGCGTACGCAGTCTTTGATGCCTTCCTACCTCCAACAGAATTAAGTTCTGGACAGAGGGATCCATGGATAATCTTCTTACCATGCTAAAATTTGAGGCCCTTAAGTGGTAAATTGACTAGCACACAAGAACCTCAACCTGAAGTCACTGCTGAGATAAACCCAGCTGCAAGGGACTCTTCAAACCAACACTTAACTGCAGTATTTCCTTGTCAGCTTCTGTTCAAATCATAGGCACTCACAGTGGCTGATCAAGGCCGTGTGTGTAGATGGGCATTAGGAAGGGAGGTGGGACTGAGAGGTAGTGAGGTGGGCCATTTCCTCACTTTGTTTTTGACCTCTTTCCCCCTCTCCCTGTCTATTTGCATTTCCCCCCAGGAGCCTGACCCCAATAAATCATCTCCCATAAGTCTGGGTCCTTGGTTTCCAGATTAGCATTCTTAACTATTGCCCCGTCTTCAACAACTAACTGCCAAGCTTCAGATCTGTTGGCCTTTTTTATGTCCACTTGACAGGCCAGACCTGAAAGGTGACAATGCAGCACTCCCTTGGTGTTACGTTGACTGTTCCTTTCCTTCAGATGCTGCCTGGCCTGCAGTGTTCTTCCAGCCTCCTGTTTGTCTACCTTATCAATACCATGATGTTCGATAAGGGCCATAGAAATGTCACCTTTGGAGGAGGCCAGTTGATCTGACTCTGTCACTGCCTGATCACATTGAAGCATGTCTCGTTTAATCCCTTCACTCTTCCTCTGTACCTTTTACTATTTCTCGTTTTCCTGTTTATCTAATCCCTCCTTAAATTCATGAATGAGTCAGCTTGAATAGTTACTCAGTGGCATTACGTTCCTCATTTTAATAATCCTTTGTTTGAGCAAAATTTCTTCGAACCTCCTCCTTCGTGCTTTGCGTGCCAATCCTAAATTTAGGATCTTTGTTGCTGTTTCACTGACTTTAGTGGGTGTAATCGTTCCCTGCTTAACCTTTCAAAATGTTGAGGTAATTGCAGCAAAATCTAGGGGAGAATAAACAAAGCATTAGAAGTAAACATCGCAAGAGCTCGTTTTTGCTTCGTGAGATGCTATGCTTAAAGAATCAGTTGGAGGACTGTTTAGGGGTAAATTCAGTGATCCTAGATTCTCAGTGCGGAACATGGTTAAAGGTAGTACATTTGGGACAATGAACATTACCTTGTTACAGTGACCACCCTCCCCGACTTCTTGATTGTAGTTGTGCATGATGTGCAGACTCAATAAAATCTAATTCTGATATTTGCTTCCGGTATACATGAGATCATTAAAATATATAAATTACGTTTGTACAACGATGTCTTACAAGACTAAATATTGGAACATCGGAACAGGAGGAGGCCATTCAGTCCTTCCAGCTGCTTCACCAATCAGTTAAATCATGGTAAATCTGTATTTTAACTCCAACAATGTGCCTTGGATGACTTTAAGTAGCCTTAGAAGTGAGCTATTCTTTACTGTTTAAAAAAAATGGACCGTTTCTGTTGAGTAGGGTTGGCGTTTGTCTCTGCATTTATTGTGCGACAGGAGAAGTAGGTTAAGAATTCATTGCTAGTCAGTCCATGTAATATGCACTTTATTCTGTCGAAGCTGCCTGATGTAATGAGCATGCATCCAGACAAATTATGTTAAATTCTCAGCATTGTAGCTACTTTATTAATACCGTTATGCTTTAGTGATGTGTGTTATTTGCTGAAAGCAGCTTAAGTATAAGGCATTTCCTCAGACTGTATAGATTTGTAGTTACATTAAAATGTCACAACGAAGTATCTTTACTGATTTTCTCATTACATCTCTCCAGTGCTTTATTGGAAGTTGGCGGTGTTGATTTGCTTTTGAAGCATATATATTTATGTGCACATGTTTCTATTTTTAACAATTAGTATGTATTGTGTATATATTTGTCATTCTTGTTTAATTATTTTGTTTGCTTTGCATGGAAATCCAGTTGAAAATTTAAATAATTTTGGGACATGGCATACTTGGACAGTCTCGTGGTGCAATGGGTCACTTCTCTCTCTCTGGACCAGAAGCTCAGGGTCCTACTCCATGGCTTTGTGGCCAAGGAAGGAGCCTTGATGTTGCAACCATGTATCAACCTGTAAGTCCCTCCAGCACGAGATATTGGCAGGCTGTGGGAGCAGGAGAGATTTCTGGTCAGCCAAGTGATGGAAACAATTTCGGTCATCATTATTCCTAGCTCCAGGCTATACGTGCACCGAAAAAACATGTTGCTACAACAACTTCAACTGTTTGGGGAGTCAGTTTGCTGGATAGCCAGTGTGGATCAGATTCAAGTCAACAGCATGTGGTTGTCTCCTGTTCTGACTAGGGCAGATTTGGGAGCTGTCTCCTTACCCAATCCACGATGGAGATTGTGGCACAATGGGGCAGATCTGCCTTTTGACTCGGAAACTTAAGAAGAAGATATCGCACTTTACGTTGCTGCATTTTTCCATTGTGATGCTAATAAATCTTGCGCACACTTCCTGCTCCCACTTCATCTGTCACCATTTGTGCGTTTTGCTTTTTATATCAACTTTTTAAAAGAGAGTAGCCAACTCTGTGATTCCACAGACTGGCAACTGCCTGCACTCTCCAGCACCGTTCTGGCCAAAGTGTGAGAGATCAGAGACAGTTGGCATGATGGGCGATGACACCTGCTCTACGTCAAGTGCCCACCTTCAGTCCACTGCCGGAAAAATCTAGCTTCAGGTTGCCTCTGCTGGAAGGCTGGATTTTAGAGTTTCTCCCTCCAGAAATCTTCCAATTTTTGCCAAACCACATGAAGGAGGTATCATACCGGGTGAACTGAAAGCTTAGTCATAGAGACAGATTTTATGCAACACCTTAAAGGAAGAGCAAGAGGCAGAGAGACAGAGAGGTTTCGGGAGTGAATTCAAAGCATAGGCCCTAGGGGGATTGAACAAGAAAATTAGTGATGTGCAAGATGCCAGAATGGGGGGAATAAAGAGATTGAGGAATCCACAAGGATTGAGGGGTTGAGGAGGTAGGGAGGGGTGACACCTTGCTGAAATTTTGAAAACAGGGATAAGGATTTTAAAATTGAAACTGGGCTGCGAGTACATCACCATTCTCCTTCAAATTTTTAGGAATTCACGCCACTTCCCTGTTCAAGGTCAGTGAGGGATGAATGTTGAGGTTTGGAATGTTCAGGCATTCCTGGGAAAGAGCTGGGAATTCAGGATGATGAGACATCAGAGACGTTGAGTGCCAGCTGATGGGGAAGACCATGGGAGGAAAGGCAATAAAGCACATGGATGGAGAAGGCAAATTGTGGCTTTGGACAGGGAGGAGTGAGAGATAGATGAGTGACACTAGAAAGGACCAAAGAGCCGGGAGGACATAAATTGTACAAATCTCAGGGAAACTGTTTAGGGATGAAGCAGAAGTAATCAGTTTGAAAAAGAAAAGGAGTTGAACGGAACTTGTGGAAAGGGAAAATAACAAGGAATATAGTGCCAGCTGAATCAACAGATGATCAGTGGAGGTGACATGAAGAGCCTGACCTGGGGTTCAAGCCACCATTATATCCTACATCTGTACCTCAAACACACAAACTGCAGCCCTTCAGAACTATGTACTCTGGTATGTAATCAATCAATCCCTCCTTAAAGATAGTTTTAAAAAGTAGAGAGAAGCAATCAAGCAACAGAATGAGAGATGTAAAGAGATGTGTCATTTAAAGAGAGATGCATAAAGGGGAAATCCTGATGGAGACACATCAGAGAGTTTTTCCTGGTCGACATGGCTCAATACACCATCCTGTGGTCTATGTACCCTTGAGGTAATAAAAGTGTGAGTGGCAATCCAAAGTGGGTGTCATTTTAAGTTTGTTATTCTGGGCATCAGCGAGTGATTCAGTTTCTGAATGTACAGGCGAAAATTCCATAGCATTGCTGAGAGAAAGGAGTAGGGTTGGACTTTTATCCTCTGCTGTGTAGTGACATCAGCCATGTTAAGGGTGGGTCTGATTAACTATTCAGCAAATGGTACTTGTCCCTGCGGTGGCAGTATAGAAATGTGAGATCTGTGGAAGAGGAGGAACTTGAAGTGAGAAGTGGTGTGCTGCACTGGGGAAAAGAAAACATCTAAACATGATTTTATTCTTCCCTTTCCACGACCTGGAAGTGATTTCTGTTTTCTCCCTTATGAAGGCCAGAGCAGCAATGCACACCCATTCTCGACATTCTCACTGACCTTATCAAGGGTACTGTGGGAGGAGTTGCTACTGGGCACTGGAGTTGACACAGAACATTGCTCACAAAACAATAATGGGAGGGAAACCTAGTGATTCTAACCTCTTCCCTAAATTGCAAACCCTGTCCTACCCCTTCCCCAACATTCTTCACCCTGAAGTTATGGCAGAAATCCAAACTTTGGGTTTTGTAGAATCTCCATCTCTGTGTAATTTGGGCCACATTTTCTCTTTCATTGCAGATGCTAACTTTACCCATGGTGATTTGTGTTTTCTTTAGGGAACAAAACCTCAGGAGGAGTTCAATCCTGAGCAGTCAGATATTTTCCAGGAGAGTCATCATGCAGCCTTCCAGATGTAAGTCTATTATTATGTGAAGTAGACCTCTTTGTGTTGTTAGAGTACTTATTTGTAGTGATAGTCATTACAGTCAAGATAACCAGAAATGCAGTGACCTCATTAATGTTGCAAAGAATTTGTTTATTTCTCGAGCTCTTAACATTTGAAAATGTAAAAAGCTTTAAGACACAAGTGTTGTTAACTGCTGAATAATAGCACCTGCCCACGCTGTCTGCATTATTGTTGCTGTTAATTCATTTTTCAGGGGCTAATTATTTTAATAAGGATTTGAGAAATAATCAATTAAAGCAGTAATATCATGCAGCTTTCAGGTATATCTTGCTACTTTTCTGAACCTGGTGCTAATTACCCAAACAGTTCAGAAATGAAGAAATTAAAACAAGATGTTGAATTATCAATTTGATTTCCAAAACTTCCGTATAAAGCACACGCTTTTGCATCAGTGAAAAGATCTACCCAATAAGGACACGGCTTCACTGCTACTTCCATCTCTCTGAGTATAGCTTAGGTTGGATGAGTTGATGGGTGTTATTTTAACTATAGCATATTTCATAGCAGCACAGGACTCAGAAGCAGGAGTAGGCCATTCAGTCCTTCAAGCTTGTTCTGCCATTCAGTAAGATCATGGTAGATTGTGCGGTGGTCTCAACCACACTGTCAAGTCTGCCTAGCAGAACCTTTGACCCCCTTCTTTATCAAAGATCCATCTAGCTTGGGCATTGAATAAATGTCATGAGCCAGCCTCCACTGCTTTCTGGGGAAGAGGATTCCACACTCTCATGACTCTAAGAGAAGAAATTTCTCCTCATGCCTGTGTTAAAAGGAAGCTCCTGTATTCTTAGACAACAAGGTGCAGAGCTGGATGAACACAGCAGGCCAAGCAGCATCATAGGAGCAGGAAGGCTGACGTTTCGGGCCTAGACCCTTCATCAGAAAAGGGTATTCTTAAACTGCATCCTATAGATCTCATTGCCACAAGAATCACTGGATTCTCCAGTTTGCTTTATAGCCAAAGAGGCACTTTTTTGAAGTAAATGTATAGTATGTAGTTGCTGTTGTGATGCAGGTAACACAGCAACCAATTTGCACACAGCAAACTCCCACAATGAGATAATGATCAGATAATCTTTTATGTTGTGACGTTGATTGAGGGATAAATAGTGGCCAGGGAAAACTCTCCGCTTTTCTTCAAAATATCGCCATGGGACAATTTATATCCATTTAGGAGGGCAGCCGCAACTCTGTTTTAACATCTCACCTAAAAGATAGCACTCTCCCTTATTACTCCACTGGAGTTTCAGCCTTGACAGTTGTGCTCAAATGCTGAAGGAGTCTTGAAACCTACAAGCTTCTCAGAGGTGAATGCTGCAGACTGAGCCACTAGTAATTGGATTCAGTGGTGATGTACTAAACTAGACACAGATCCTTTACATAATAGTTGCTGTCTTTGCCTTCCATATATCCACCTCTTACCTACTATCCAGGAGTCCGAGCAGCTTTCTCTTTATAATTTTGAACAGAAACACAGAAATATGGAAAATAGGACCAGGAGTAGATCATTTATCCCCTCAAGTCTGCTCCACCATTCAATATGATCATGGTTGATCATCCAGCTTAGTACCCTGTTCCCACTTCCTCCCCATTCCTTCTGATCCTTTTATCCTGAAGAACTGTATCAATCTGATAAACCAAGAATAACCAATGAAAACAACAGGACTAATGAAAAAAAAACTTTATGACAGTCCCTTAAATAGGTACCTTGACACAAACAGAAACCTATCAGATGAAATCAAAAATATAATTTTGTAGGGAGATGAAGCACCCCTGTGATGTCCACTGGTCGCAGAAGCTAACTGATAGACACTGCACACTCACTCTTCAGGCACGCTTTGGCGTTAAGATAGCCATGGAAAAGGGGCAAGCGGTCAGGCCAAACCATCCCCTTAACCAGGCAGTGCCTGGACCTGTTAATGGCCACCGTGGTCAGGCTCCAGAAACAGGCTGTAAAATAAACCCTCCTACCCACCCACCCACCACATTGCCTCTCCTTATACTCTTTAAAAAGATTAAACTAACCAAAACAAACTTAAAGGAAACGGCTCCTTAAAGGGTCACAAAAATCCTAATTTTAAAACCAACTTTAAGTTAAAATGTAATTGTCGGCAGAGAGAATGCACTGCAGCTCCTGTGCCTACCAATTGCCTGAGGCCTCACGTGTCCCTTACGTTGGGTGTGCCCTATCCAAGGTCACTCAATATGTAACTGTGGAAGAGAGCTAGGCAGTCGGGTCTCACATACACCTCTATTGGCTGCACCTGTTTATGGCCACCTTGGCCATGTACCAGGAGCAGGCCAACAATGAGGTCCCCTTACCCACCCACCCCACAGTGTCTGTTTATATCATTGTCAATACAATGTGGAGCTGGAGGAACTGTCCTGATGAAGGGTCCTGACCCGAAACATCGACTTTACTGCTCCCCTGATGCTGCCTGGCCTGCTGTATTCCTCCAGCTCCACACTGTATTGACTCTGACTCCAGCATCTGCAGTTTTTGCCATCTCTTTATATTATTTTTTGTATAACAAATCCAAAACAATTGGTCCAATATGAATTTTCAAAATTAACCAGTCATAGTCGCTTAAAGTGTCACTGTAACATGAATCAGAAGTTCAGTGGTGACTTAATATGTTAAGATCAAGTGTTAATCAAATGACCTATAATGCACACCAACCTCTGTAGTGCCTAATGGCCATGGAAGGCCTCAAACTTGCCTATGGACACTGTGTTTCCTTTCTCCAGCAATATCTTGTCATGGAAGAAATGTAGAATGTCAGATATAACAAACCCTCTATGGCCTAGATAACAAGGTGTAGAGCTGGATGAACACAACAGGCCAAGCAGCATCAGAGGAGCAGGAAGGCTGACGTTTTGGGCCTAGACCCTTCTTCAGAAACTGCTTGAACCTGATAATGGTCAGCTCAAGAGCAAGCTAATAAGGAGGCCCTCTGCTCCACTTTCCCTACCCGGCCTCTCTTTTATACTATTTTGATTGATAAAATTAGCAAATGAAAAATTTACTTTTTAACTAAAAAGCTAGGCCTTAAAGTAGTATGTTGACAAAAGCTTGATTCTGGCAGAGGATGATGTACCCAGTCTCCTACAGTGCCAACCAGTTGTAGACTCCTTCATATATGTATCTTAACCATATAATTAACGTACTATTAACAGCAATGACTGACACACACCTCTTAGTAACATGCTAATTTCTGCACCTTAGATTATTTTTTGGTGCTCTGGTAACAATGGCATTTAGGTTTTTTTCTTCACCATGAGAATAGGTTCAAAGTACTTACTTAAAAAGTCAACTAGTGCTTCTTTATCCATTATAATATCATTTCACCTGTCTTTAATGAGCCCACATACCTCTTTATTGCCCTATTTTAATATATTTCTAAAACTAGTTTTGCTTGTTTCCTTGCATGTTTTGTTCCTTTTATTTTCTGCTCATCTTCCTAATTTCTTAATGTTTCTTTCTCCTTTAATAGCTCTTCCAGTCTTCAACATTTCCATTATCGTTAACGCTTGTGTAAGTTCTTTCCTTTAGTTTCTATCCCTCATCTCATATGTTAACCATGCTTGTTTAAAGACAAGAATAAAAGGCTTTGCCTTTTAGCAACATGTTTTTTGTTTAGTACTGTACCAAATAGTTCTTTGAATCCTTCCCATTATGTGTCTGTAGATTTAACCCTTCAGGTGTTTAGTGCTGTTTGCTGCAGTCACTTCTATTCTCATCCATTCAAAGTGTGCCTAATTTAAATTTAAAAGATTTGACATCTCCCAAGGTTGTGTAGGGTGTGTAATTAAATGGTGAAATGAAGGGAAAAAAATACACAGCGACTGATTGGGATCTGGAAAGCACTGCCTGAGAGTGTGGTAGAGGCAGATTCAATCATGGCTTGCAAAAGAGAATTAAAAAGTTGTTAAAATGAAAATGTTTGGAGGGCTAAAGCGGAAAGGAAGGGGAGTGGGACCAGCTGAATATCTCTGGCAGACAGTCAACATGAACACAGCATGACAAATAGCCTTCTTTTGTAGTGTAACCTTTTTACAATTTTATGATTCTAAGAGGTGTGTGTCAGCTATGGCTGTTAATTCAGCTCATTCTTTTCTTTTGGTGATTTTAGAACCAACTAAGCTCATTCCCTTTTTTTAATTGAATACCTGGTAATGTATACACAGCTTGGAAATCCCAGGTTCATCTTGGGCCT
>NC_063335.1:42043093-42074771 GCF_021869965.1 Rhincodon typus
CTTGTTATCTCAGATTCTCCAGCATCTGCAGTTCCTACTATCTCTGAAATAAAGTTTCAATAGTTGGCCTCAAAGACCTTGGCTTAAAAAAGTGAGATGTAGCCAGGGTTTCTAGCTGTATCACCTTTGCTAGAAGCAGAAGTTGGATTATGACAAAGTTCATTTACATCTGGGGATGCATAGCTTGCTGTTAAATCATTGCCAAGATTTACACAAGCTAAGTTATCATACAGGGAGATACAGGAGGCAGTCCAGTGTCTGTGTGAATGTACATCAACATGAAGTCACACAAGATTAAGGAAAAAAGGAGTGGTCCAATGTGGCGAGGAAGATAAAGCATGTTTCACTTTATAAATTTATATGCGTTTGTAATCATCTTTTTTTTTAACTGGCCCCTGACGCTTTCAAAGATCTGTGTATCCTCTTCAATTATAACTGTTCTGATGAAATGTCATTGACCTGAAGTAAGTAAATCAGTTGTTGGGCATTTACCCTGTTAGAGATACCTGTAACCATTGGAATTTAGAAGAATGAGAGGTAATCTTGTTTAAACATGTAAGATTCTGAGGAGGCTAGACAGGATGAATGTGGACAGGATGTTTCACCTTGTGGAAAAGACTGAAGTTATGGAACACTGTTTAAAGATAAGGGGCTTTAAAAATAATGAGGAGGAATTCATCTCTCAGAAGGTTGTGGGTCTATAGAACTCCCTTTCTGAGAGAACAGTGGAGACAGGATCATTGAATGGTTTTATCTTGGAGATGAATAGGTTCTTGATGGAGAAGAGTTGAAGTCTATCAGACATAGGTAGAAATATGGGTTTGATATTGCAAAAAGATCAGCCATGATCTTATTAAATGGCACAGCAGGCTAGAGGGACTGAATGGCCAAATTTTGTTACTAATTTGTATGCAATTTCTTTTGTTCATATTCCATTTGGTACAATAGCAATGGCTGATTAGTCTGGATTGATCCTTATGAACTGAAATATTGTGTGAAATTGCCACATTTACTCCAATGATTAGAAATCAGAGACATCAACAATTGCCTCTGTCAAATTGTCTAATGCATTAGGAGGAGCGATTCAGTATTTTCACATGATTTCACATTTGAATCAATTCCATGATGGCTCACTTTAGAGACCTTATGAGTACGTCATCAGTTTTGCCAATATAGCCATCCTATTCAGGTAGTCATAGGCTTAAGCTATGAACGTTTGGTTTGTTTGGATGTGCAAGGAGCGTTCAAATGATTTGGCACCCATTAATGCATGCATATTTATGTATACAAGTAAACACATCAATCTCTAACCCCAGCTGCTGCAAGAGCCATGATATCAGCTTTCTTTGGTAAAGCGAGCGTGCTTATAGATGAAGAGGGTCAAACCAGAGCCATTGGCGAGTTGTGGGAAGCTATCAAAGGCCACAACCAAAGGTCAATGAAAAGCTCAAATGGCCACATTTGAATAGAAGGCTTTTCAGTTGATAAATTGAGAATAATGAAGCAGGTACACCCTGACAATTTCTCCATAGCTGTGAATGTCGTGAATTCCTTTGTGAATAATGTTGGTGAGTGCATATTGAAGGAAATTTCTTGGTAGAGCCAGCACTACAGGCAGAACAATTGAGACACACTGGGCTACACAGATTAGTGACTAAGCTTAGTTTGCAATGGGAAAACTGAAACCGAGTCATTATGTATCTGTTGGAGAGAGTGAAGTCAAATAGTACCTCCTCCGTCTTGTCAGATCATTTCCGCATCAGCCTCAGTGAATACTTTTCTGCCTCTGGAATCAGCTGCCCACTTAATCTGCTGTTGGGTGAGCAGAAGTGAACCATGGAACTGTACAGCAAAGAGAGAGGCCATTTGTTCCAATGCATTTGTGCTTTGTCTCTGAAAGCTCTATCCAATTAAACCCATTGACTTGGCTCTTTAACCATCATGTGCCATACTTTACATTTCAAAAGTGGTGTTGTCCATTAAGTTTGTGTATCTAAAATATCTTTTGCATAACCTCTGTTGAGCTTTGAGATGCAATGTTACATTTCTGTTTTCTAAAATGTTAAAACAAAATAAAGTTATTTCATAAAATAGGTGTCAGATTATCTCATTAGGCAGTACACTTGTGCGACGGGATGTCTTGTGTTCAATTCTCACTTGGTCCTTGCACATATAAACTAGGTTGATATTTTCTTATGAATAGTGTTACAACATTATGACTGAGGATAAGTCTCCCACTTCTTGTCATCTGAGTGGACGTAACACATCGCATGCGTTAATAAAATAGAAGAACTGTGAGGTTTTATTTGGTGGGGGGTGTTGGCATCGTGGTCAACATTATTTGCTTATCCACAATGCTGAGACAAATTAATTGATGATTCGTTTGACAGCTGCTGTGTGGGATCTTACTGTGCACAGGTAGACTGCTAAGATTGTCAAGCAAACATCACTACATGTCAAAATTGATACATTTTAAATCAGGTGCCACATGTATGCATTCCTTCCCTTTTTAATTGTTGTGGATCAATATTTTTAAGTTAGAAATGGTGAGATACCTAAATGCTCCCACAACAACTTGATTCCAAATTTTTAAATATTGTATACTATTTTAGTTAAAAGACGCTAAAGACAGACTCTGAGTGAGATCATCCGAAAGACAGGCCATGAATTAATTTGGATGTTGCATTATGTTATTAAATATTATATTCTAGAAAGCATAGACTCATTGTAAAATTACCTCAAAATATATGACATTGCAGCGCTGAAAACCGATTGCTAAAAGCACTAGAAAGCCACAGAGGTGAAGTCATGGCTATGTACGGTGACCTGACTGAAGTCAAACACCAATACAGTGGTATGCAAGGCCATTGCTGGAAGGTAAGGGCAAGCAACAAGTCTCCTCCTGCAGCTTTCCATCAAAACTCTTCCTTCTGAATGCAGCATTAGAGCTGGGCTGAGTGAAGTCTTTCAGCAAGTGAGGAGCAGTTAAGTCGCCATGCAAATGAGACAGGCCCGGAGATGTAATGAATCTTCTATCAACCTTTCCTACCAGGGTGACAGCTTGCTTTGAGGAAGGTTGTAAACGCGAGAGAGATTGTGGTATAATTCCTCAGACTGGCATTTCTGCCCCCCAGTCACCATTCGATTATCTTCCAAATTGCTGTGTTTCAGAGAGATAAAGATTTTTTATGGCTTGCTGACTTGAAACAAGCAGTATAGCTAGAAAAGCAATGGCAATCCTGCCATGCATAGCAATTTCATTGGTAAAAGACAAGATCTTCACTCATATATTTCAAAACTTACTGAGGACAAGCCAGGGCGTGGGGGCAGGGGTGGTGATTGGCAATAATATGAAATATATTTTGTCATGTAAAATTATCTAAATATATTTCTGTATGAAATTTGTTGGGGGTGTTTAATTTAGAATGTGTTTAATATCCAAAGCCTTCCTGCACCAGTAATCCTGCCTAGAGGTTTTAAAAAGATTACCTCCATTTTTCATATAATGTTAATTTTGGGTTTCAGTGAACAAAATATTAAATTTGGATTTTTTTTTGTTAATTAAAATTTTGTAATTAGAAGGAAAATAATTGTCATGCTGCTCAGAGCTTTAAAATAGTGAGCATGTGAAAAAAAAAGCAGGATGTTGATTCTTGCAGAATATTTCTTGTTAAAATTTACAACTTTGTAACATTTAAACATGATAACCAATGCCATATTGAAATCAAGCTATATTTCGGAAAATGATTAGATAGTAAATGTTGTTTTCCACCAATGTTTAAAGTAGACATATGGCACAATTTTACAAGAGCACTCATTGTAAGGGACTTAGTTTCCCCACAAGGAAGCCAGTGCCTGTTGCAAGTTTAGGGACTTTTTCTAGATGGGTTGTTGGTATAGAAGTCAAAGTCATTCCCATTGAAGAGTCAAAGCTTGTGATTTTTACTCAATATTAGTCTGTTTAGTGCATGCTAATCCAAAGGCATTCCAAAAGAATATGCAGTGAGCCAAGGCTAGATCTGAATTGTTTTGTACAATTAATGGACAGAACAAAACAGGAGACATTTTGGAACCAGATTCTCATTACTTCTGGTTAGAGGAATTCACTGTATTCTCTCTTATCAGTGAAGTTGGCAAAATGGCTTCTCATGTTGCAGGGTGTCATCGACTGCACACTTGTGACTTTGCAGGCATCACATCTAAATGCCAAAATGTTCGGCAATTGCAAAAGTTACTGCACTGAGTGAAAGGTTTGTGTGCGCCCGTGCTCAGCATATCGTGCTGCCGAATGCCTTCTAGCCTGGCAACAGTCAGGACATGTTTGTTCTGCATAGGTGCCTTCTATTCAGAGACTTTCCTGGACCCAGTCTAGTATCTCTTGTGGCCAGAATGTACCTCCCCAATAAAAGCAGTTCTGAAGAAGAGCCATTTTAGACTTGAAATATTAACTCTGTTTTTCTGTCCACGGATGCTGGCAGACGTGCTGAGTTTCTCCAGCACTTTGTGTTTTAACTTAAAAGCTGCAGCCTGGCTGACGGTATTCTGTTGGCCAGCTCGAATTGGTGCTAGTCTCACATGAACTTGGGACCCCTGTGCAAGTGTGCAACCACTCAGTTCATGCTTTATGCTGGCTCCATGCCCTGTCTTTTATTTTCTCAGCCACTACAAGCTTTGCATGCTGCCTGTATCACAATGAGCAGTGCAATGTGATTCTTCCTGCACCCACTCCAAATATTACCCACCCACCCCACCCAAGACTTTTCAAATTATACTGTGGGAATATGGATGTAAAAAGTCCATTCATTTGAAATTTCTTTCTCGCTTACATTTGAAGCCTCTGCTAAAACAATAAAGGAAGAAGGATTTCAGAAGGATATTCTCCAGGATTGTTATTTCACAGTGTATGCTCATGTTTTATTGTTGGGCTTTCTGTTTTTCCAAATGTAAATGCTCTTTCATTCATTGCACTGTAAGTACTTAGACAAATTGTTCCACTTAGGTTGAATGGTCTGGCACACCTCAGCCTGTTCAAATCGAACTGAAGTGTCTACAAGCTGTGAAGGATAAATTGCCTAAAGGACAGTTCATCCTCAGAATTTCGTTGTACAGCCGACTTGGGGGCTATCCACTTCGATGGTTGAACACGAAGGATCACAACTGGACAGGGACAACCCAACCAGTCCACCATGATGGCAACTTTTATAACATGGAACTGAGTTTCAACCAGAGCATTGCTGCGGTAAGCAATATCATTATTGTATAATACTTACTTTGTAAAAGAAGTGACAACAATGTTTCAGGAACTAATGTATTTTCGACTTCGCTTCACAGCAAACAGTGAGATATGTGTTTTGAAGATTCATACTCCAATGTCTCTCAAATAGTCTGTGTACCATTCATGGTTGAGTGATCAGAGAAATCACTGAGGCAGGTGCTTTGGTTTAACCAGGGAAAGGACTGTGTATTTTGAGCGCTTTTGTCCTGTATTATGTTTTGAGCCCTCTTCCACCATATTATATACAGTCAGTAGAGAGGTTTGCAGTGTCTGTGCCTCTTTGTCTTCCCACCTGCGCTTCACATGTAGCTCATGGAAGTAAAAAGTGAAGAAAATAGATATAATGAATTCAGTTGCCTCAAAGCAAGTAGCCTGACAGAATTACACTGTATCATTCAAGAATTGAAAAGTACTCTCATATCTAAGATGGAACTTCTTCGACGGCAGAATGAGAGAAGACACCTTTTTAAGCATTAGTAAGCAACCTGTTTACATTGTAGTCTTCTTGAATTTAATCAAAAATGTTGTTGATCATCTGACTATTTCTCTGTGGTTCTTACAAAGGTCTAAATCTGCTACTCCACCTTACAGTTCATGTTCCTGCTGTGTTAAAATCAAGACTGATTGTTCAGCCTCTAATTCTAATTCATTTTTTAGACCTCAAAACTGTAGAATTTCTCTCAGTCTTTCCTCCCTCTTACAGTATTTTAAGGGCTGAAGACTCAAGCTTGGTGCAATGCAATTTATTTTGCTGTTCTCTTTTATTCTTCTTTGATGTTTGTGGTCATCTACTGAATTGAATGAATTCCTTGCTTGGAGGCTAAGCACTGACACAGAATAGACAGACTGAACGGCCTGCCTTGTGTTTTAGAATTTCATTGCGTGCTAATTTTTTTTATTCATTCATGGAATGTGGGTGTCGCTGGCTGGCCAACATTTATTGCCCATCCCTAGTTGCCCTTGAGAAGGTGATGGTGAGCTGCCTTCTTGAACTGCTGCAGTCCACCCGCTGTGGGTTGATCCACAATGCATTTAGGGAGGGAATTCCAGAATTTTGACCCAGCCACAGTGAAGGAACGGCGATATATTTCCAAGTTAGGATGGTGGTATTCCCATATATCTGCTGCTATTGTCCTTCTAGATGGAAGTGGTCGTGGGTTTGGAAGGTGCTGTCTGAGGATCTTTGGCAAATTTCTAGTTGAATATCGTGGTGCTTCATTTTGGATTCTTTTTAGGACAGTTGGAATTCCAGCCATTGCAGGCGACCAGGCAACCTGTCTCTGTATCTCATCCTTATTATTTAGCTAATTCTTGGGTCAGATTGATAGATTGAGTAGTATTTTGCAGTTAGGTGAAGACCAGCAAGCAAGAATTGAGTAAACCAGTCCTGCCCTTACAGCTGTGCATCTGTTTTTGCATAATTACAGGAGAAGATTGACAGTAGCTGAGTAGAAGATTGTGTCCTTTTCTTTTCATTCTTGGTAAGTGAAGTGTTGATGGTGGAAGGCAGCCAAGATGGATAAAAAGTGACTGAATGGAAACAATCTGCAAATTGCGAGAGATGATCAGTTGTTTAAAAGGAAATTTTGGTACTTTAGGGATAAAACAGTTGAAGATGGCAACAGTGAGTATCATAGTGCTTTTGTTCAGCATTGTGTTTCGTGGATCTGATGAACTTTAGATTGATTGAGGTATATAAGTCACTGCATTAGCAAACAATATACAATTATGTACATCTCTACAATATGGTCTGATTGATAGCTTTGATTTAGGTAATACCTGCTGTGCGTATGCCTTGCTGTTAAGAGAATTCACCTTTTAAGACCTCCTTATGCTCTGTGTATTCAGTGCTGTGAGTCTGCCTGGCTTTTAGTCTGCAATGATTTTGCAAGCTGCACACATACAAATCAGTTGGTTTGCTGCCATGCTTATGTATAAATTGAAATGTGTGTTACTGTATAAAAATAAATTAACCCAAGGAAGTATTCAAGTCCTGATGAATGATTGAATTATTAGACCATTATCAGTAACATTGCAATGTCCATTGTAGAAAAAGCTTAAAAGATGAGCTTCTTTCAGCCTGTAGTTAAGAAATAAAAATTGCTTCACACTTTCATCCTGCTTCAGTTTATGTTAGCCTAGTTTCTAAACAGTAGTGGCAGTATCCAGGTCATAATATTTCCAAGCAAGGGAGAGACTAATGTAAGGATATTTTTATGCTTCCTTTGAAACTGGCATCCATCTCCTTCTGTGCATGAAGGCAACACTTCTGGCAGCTGCACTAAAGACAGAGATCCCAAGACACTGTGGGGAAACACTTCTTGCCCTAAGCGCAGCAGTGTATCTATTCCTGCCCTCAGAGTCTAGCCCCACCATAACTTATAAGGTCAAGGGTAAGTACTCTGACTTGCATAGACATGCTAACTTGGGTCTGCCATCTGCGCTGTTACCTCTCACTCACAAAAGTGGATGGAAAGACCCAACTCCCGACAGGATATTGTTAGGTGGGTTTTTTTTTCTTTGCAGCCTCTTTACAAGACAGTTTTAATACTTGCAATAAGCCAGTTTATTGGTGGCCCAGGTCTTAATTTTGGACCTGACCCCAGGTGGACCTCACAGTTACCATGGTATGACATACTAAGGAGACATAGTCCACAAAGGGCTGTCAACATCACTCTGCATTAGAGAAAGATGTATGTATAAATAGAAACATATGTATAAATTGTAGGTAGCCATTCCATAAATATGGGGTAAGGTCAGGCCTCTGTGAACTATCATAGCTGGTACAGGGATTGCGCTGTTGCCTTAATGCTGCGCTATGCTTTAGTTATCGTGCTGACCGAATTAACCAATTCTCCAGTTACCGTGGTAAACCCTGCACTACTCACATTCACCAGCTGCACTGTGCTCAAAGATCTGCCAAGAGCATTGGAGAGTCAGTATTGAGAGGCAGTGCTCTGAAAGAGTGAATAGATTTTCAGCCTTGAATCTTCAGTGATTTAATGCCAGAGTTTGTTTGAATGACTTTGTTTTCATTTTGCTTTTACTTAACAGCAGATTTTCTTCATGATTTAATGCCAAATTTTGTTTAAAGGATTTTGTTTAAAAATGGAGTTTCACTTACAGCAGATAATCTTCTTAAAGTACATTTTGCTGCACTGTTTGCCAAGGCTGTAACTTGTAATAGAAAATAAAACTCAAAACAGTTGGACTACTTAGCGTGCACTTAACTGTGGTTCTTGTGTACTTCTGCTAACAAATTATTGTAATAGGACATGCTGCAAGAGAAAATGGATCCAAGTACTGATAAATATTCAGCATACATATTCATAAAGTATATTTAGTTTAAAAACACTCTTATTTAGCCCAATAAGTATAGAAGTCCTTTGAAGTAAATTCGCTACAATAATAATTACGTGGCCACCAGGTAAAAGTAACTCCATATTGCGAGTAGCTTTAATTAAAAAGAAATAAGGATAAAAGAGTAATTTTAAATACGGTGCTATTTTTTGTTTTAATATCTCATCCTTATCATTTTGTAGCTTAAGTTCAGCTAATAGTCATACAAAGTGACATTTGTAAAACCATAAAAACTGAAAGAACTACAGACGTCATAAATCAGGAACAAAAACAGAGGTTGCTAGAAAAGCTCAGCAGGTCTGGCAGCATCTGTGAAGAAAAAATCAGAGTTAACGTTTCAGGTCAGATAATCCTTCCTCAGAACGAGTAAAACCACGTTATATTTATTGTTCTGTCACCTCACCACCAGGTTATACTTATACTTTGACAGCAACGCTCACATTCCATGAAAGAACATAGAAAAATAATGTTTGTTGGCTCTTTCATTTAGTGAGTGAGTGACTGCCTAAACTCTTTTCTTGGGGCTTGGGCAGGTCGCTAGCCTAAGTTTGTTATCTGTTAACCTTCTATCTGCTTTACAACAGGCAATACTCCATCCAACTCAATTTGTCTAACATTTTCCTGGTGTGACTCCACTTTAATGCACAAGAGTTCAGTGGCGTTGTTGGGGGAAGATTGAGGTTGAATGTGGCGGGTCATGCTAATTATTATTTTTTTCCAAAAGAAAAGTTCCCTACCTTCTCTCAGGTTTTCTATTGCAGCAACAATCAGGCCACAATGACCTATCCGCAAGGCCATGGTCACTATCGAGTAAAGTCACCACAATCCTATCGGATCACATGGTGCTTTCTGATTAGAGAGAGAGAGAGACAACTCATGGTGGTTTAACCTGAGGGTCGCCACACCTCAGGTGAAAGGAGAGATTGAGAAGATAGTAACTTTAGCTGGTGCAGAAATTGAATCATCTCTGTTGATATCTCTCTATATAAAAAAATGGCCATCCAGTGAATTGTGCTAACTGACATCCCCTCACCGTAATAGAACAGTGCATGATTTGGGGCGGCACCGTGGCTCAGTGGTTAGCGCTGCTGTCTCACAGCACCAAGGACCCAGGTTCAATTCCAACCTCACGTGACTGTCCATGTGGAGTTTGCACATTCTCCCCACATGTCTCCCACAGTCCAAAGATGTGCAGGTTAGGTGCATTGGGCATGCTAAATTACCTGTAGTGTCCAGGGTTTTGTGGATTAACCATTGGAAATTTAAGGTGATGGGGGGAGGGGGAGATGGGTCTGGACGGGATGCTTTCCGGAGGGGCAGTATAGGCTCAATGGACTCTGATTCTGCACTATATGATTTAAAGGGTCCTCATTACTGTGACCACTCAGTCAAAGCTCCATGGCAGGTATTGCTGCTTTGAAGCTCACTGCCTAAACACTCATCTCTCAATCCACTGGGGACGAAGGCCTACAGTTTGGGAAGCCCTGACAAAACTATTCATCCCAAGATCTAGTAAAGCTCATCTACAGAAGGCAATCAAAGTTGGAAACAACAATTAAGACTTGGATGCAATCTCAGTCCCTCTATTGTTTGAACTTCACATTCTGTCCCTTTTATGACTTAAAAGAATAAAGCATTGGTACAATAAAATTGTTACTGGCAAAATCCTGGATTAAAATAATAAAAATTGTACATTTTTTACAATTGAATTGCACCTTGCGGGTATGGGATTACTGGATTTTATTTTTCTTGTTATAAACCTATCAGTTTCTCGATGGTTTAAATCACACATTACATTCCTCATTGTCTTTCACAAATGTCACTGCTAAATCCTTGACATGCTATTCAAGCCACAAAACTGATCTGCTCAGCTATTTTGCAATGCTTGGTTGCACACATGCTCATAATGCCAAACAAACAACATCTCCCGTTGGTTCCTGATGTATAAACACATAGTATTTTGAAAACCATATTGTGCTGTTTCTAGGTTTTGCTTGGAGTTGAAAGCTGAGCACAAAACATATTTAAGAACAACATTGATTGAGCCATCTAAAATTAGAAAGGACATATAGAGCTGGATTTTACAGCCCTGTGCAGGATATTGGGTGAAAACATAATATATAACATGTGGCCAGCTTACTGCCTTCATGTTCACCTCTCAGCTGATCCCATCATACAGTGTGTAGTCAGGACATCCAGTAGCCTGCCTATCCTGAGGGATATCGAAGCTTCAGAAGGCCAGTTTATACTTACTTGAGCCATCTCTGCTGCCATTAAGTCTTGAGCAGTGTAGGCAAGAATCAGAACTCTTTTTTGTTGGAAAATGTGCCCTGTGATGTTGCTGTCTCTTTGTTCCTCTCATCTTGGCCTTCATATCCTACCCTCCTCCCTCCCCTTGCCCCCTCCTGAGGATACCAAATATGTTACTGTCCTAAATGTTTGGCACGTACTGGGTCCAGACATCATTGACAGTTTCTGTGAGCCTACTTGCCTGCAATGGTTCTGTGACACGCCTGAAACTGCTAGATGGATCGCAGCTCTTGAGGGCAGGACCCTCTCGTACTGAATGATGCATATCCAACCTTTAGCTGGTTTAGGCTCCCCGCCCCCGTCCCCAACAATGAACCCCCCCACCCTGTGGGGCGGACCTTTAAAGATAAGTTGGTTATGACCTTAAGTTGCTTCCTGGTGGTGGTGGGGGCTAGCAGTGCTGCACCCAATCTTACCTCACCCCATATTCTTTTAATGCTGTTTCCTTTTGAAATAAATTGATGATTGCAGATACCATCCAACCCCTGTTCTTTACCGAATGACTCTATGCTGAAAGTGATCAGGGTAACCCATTTATTTGTGTCTGTTGTGGCTCAGTGTTCTCATCTGTAAATCAGAAGGTTCTAAGATCACATCCTGCTTCAAGAAGCAAGGACGAACCACAAGACCAACGCCCTATGGTCAGTCAGTCAGTGACAGCATGTTACAGTGTTGGAGGTGCCATCCTTTGGGTGAGGTTTTAATATGACATCCTTATTTGCTGTCTCAAGTGGACATAAAGGATCCCATGGCAGTAATTTAAAGAAAAGCAGGATATCATTCCCAATCACTGAAACAAAAACAGAATATCTGATCAATATACCATTGATATATGTGTGTGAGCTTTGAGTGCACAACTGCGCTGTTACATTAAAAACCAAAAGAACTGCGGATGCCATTAATCAGAAACAAAAACAGAAGTTGCCGGAAAAGCTCAGCAGGTCTAGCAGCAACTGTGAAGAGAAAATCAGAGTTAGTGTTTCGGGTCTGGTGATCCTTCCTGAGAACTGATGCTAGCTAGGAAAGTGTTGGTTGATGTGCAGAAGATAGGGTGGGAGGAGGGGCTAAGGATTAAACGATAGGTGGGAATAGAGCCCAATGAGAGAGAAGAACAGTCGGACAGTCAAAGGAGTGTTCAAAGTTTTTTGAGAAGATTTGTAGCTCGGGTTGTGGATGAGGGTGTAGACTTGCTCACCGAGCCGGTGTTTTTGATTGCAGACGTTTCATCACCCTGCTGGGTAACATCGTTAGTGCGCCTCCGGTGAAGCGTTGGTGTTCTGTCCTGCTTGTTATTTTTATGCCTCGGTTTGCTGGGGCGGTTGGCATTACTTCCGGTTCTGTTTCTCACTGGCTTGTATATTGGGTCCAATTCAATGTCCAGTCAAAGGAGAGGATAACGATCTGGCTGGGAGGGTGATTAGCTGTTAATGGGAACTGTTAGCGATTAGCATTAGGTAGTGTGTAATGGCAGAATATGTGATGACAAGGCCTGGTGTGTGGGGCATGAGGCAAGGACATTGGGGTGTTCAGGCCCTAAAATTTTAGATCGCGTTATTGGGTCCGGAAAGCTGCAGTGTCCCCAAGTGGAATTGAGGTGTTGTTCTTCCAGCTTGTGCTGAATTTCGCTGGAATAATGTGCTGGAGAGATGTTGGCCAGGAAACAGGATGGAATGTTAACATGACAGACAAATGGAAGCTCAGGGTCTCTTTTGCGAGCTGGACGTAGATGTTCTGCGAAGCGATCACCCAGTCTACACTTCGTTTCCCCAGTGTATAGGAGACCACGTGAGCAGTGAATGCAGGAGACTAGATTCTGGGAACTGCAAGTAAAGTGCTGCTTCACCTGAAAGATATGTTTGGGCCCTTGGATACTGAGGAGGGAGGAAGTAAACATGCCGATGTTACATCTTCTGTGGTTGCAGGAGAAGTTGCCATGGAGCTGTGGGGGAGGGGTTTTGGGAGTGAAGGAGGGCCATGGCGTCCCGGAGGGAACGGTCCTTGCTGAAGGCTAACAAGGGAAGGGAGGGGAATATGTGCCTTGTGGTGGCATCCAGCTGGAGGTGGCGGTAATGCTGGCTCCTTATCCTCTGAATGTGGATGCTGGTGGGATGGTAGGTGAGGACAACGCAGACTGTATCGCTGTTGTGGGAGGGAAGAGATGAGGTGAGGGCCAAAGTGTGGGAGATGGGTTGGACCTGGTTGAAGGTGCTGTCAACCACAGTGCTGGGGAATCCTTGGTTGAGAAAGAAGGTGGACATTTCAGAGGCCCCCTCGTCGAAGTTGGCATCATCAGAACAGATCCAACGGAGATGGAGGAACTAGGAGAATGGAACAGTGTCTTTACATTAAGCAGGGTGTGAGGATGTATAGTTAAGGTAACTGTGGGAGTTAGTGGATTTATAGTGGATATTAGTGGCCAAACTCTCTGAAGAAATGGAAACAGAGATAGTGAGGAAGGGAAGGGAGCAATCAGAGATGGACCAGGTGAAGGTGAGAGCGGGCTGGAAATTGGAAGTGAATTTGATAAACCTTTCCAATTCCAGACGAGAGAGGGAAGCAGCACTGATGATATCAGGGTGGACAGGGTGGTGTGTTAAAGTGGCAGACAACTGGAAGCTGAGGGTTATCTCACGGGCAGAAAGTAAATGTTCTGCAAAGCTGTCACCCAGTCCACGTTTAGTTTCCCCAATTTAGTGGAGACCACATTGTGAGCAGTGCATGCAATAGACTAGATTACGTGAAGTGCAGGTAAAGTGCTGCTTCACCTGGAAGGTGTGTTTGGGCCGTCGGATACTGAGGAAGGAGGAAGTAAATGGGCAGGTGTTACACCCTTGGCAGTTGCAGGGGAAGGTGCCATGGGGGACTGTGGGCGGTTTTTGGGAGTGAAGGAGGAGTGGACCGGGGTGACCCAGAGGAATTGGCCTGGTGGTGGCATCTCTCTGGAAGTGACAGAAATGGCAGCTGATCATCTTCTGGATGTGGATGCTGGTGGGATGGTAGGTAAGGACAAGGGGTACCCTATTGCCCAACCTATCTCCCTCTGAATTGACTGTACTCTGTGTGCTTAGATATAACCCTGACTTTGTTATTGAGCCTGCTGATAAGGCTGGTGCTGTTGTAGTCTGACAGACTGACCTCTACACCGCAGAGTCTCAGTGCCAGCTCTCAGATACTTCCTCCTATCTTCCCCTGGACCATGACCCCACCATGGCACATCAGGCCATTGTATCAACTACAGCCACTGACCGCATACATCTCCCCCCAACTGCCTTCAAGCCGATAGTTCCCCAGACTATTTGACTGGATTTTACATTTTACATTTTACATATTAAAAACCTCACCCAAAGGATGGCATCTCCAACACTGTAACATGCTCTCACTGACTGACTGACAATAGGGCGTTGGTCTTGTGGTTTGTCCTGGCATCTTGAAGCAGGATGTGATCTTAGAACCTTCTGATTTACAGATGAGAACACTGAGCCACTACAGACACAAATAAATGGGTTACCCTGATCACTTTCAGCATAGTGTCATTCAGTAAAGAACAGGGGTTGGATGATATTTGCAATCATCAATTTATTTCAAAAGCAAACAGCATTAAAAGAATATGGGGTGAGGTAAGATTGGGTGCAGCACTGCTAGCCCCAGACTATCAGTCTATCAGACCAATTGTTTCAGCCTGCTCCTGCCCCACAGAAATCCTCTCTTGCTGCCTTGACACAGTTTTTTCTCCCTTGGCTCAGTCACTGCCCACGTCCACCCATGATTCCTCTGATGCTTTATGCCAGTTTCAGAATTTCCAGTTTACAGCTCAAGCCGCCTCCTCTTTACCATGGACGTGCAATCCCTTTACATGTCCATTCCCTACCAGGATGGTCCCAGGGCTCTGTGCTTCTTCCTGGAGCAAAGGCCTGAACCGCCCCCACCCACCACCACTCTCCTCTACTTGGATGAGCTCGCCTACATCTTCAACAACTTCTCTTTTAACTCCTGTCATTTTCTTCAGGTCAGAGGGGTGGCCATGGATGCCTGCATGGGCCCTCGTTATGCCTGTCTCTTCATGGGGTACGTGGAACATTCCTTGTTCCAGTCCTATTTCGGCCCCCACCCACAAATGTTCCTTTGATATATCGATGATATCATCTGTGTTGCTTCCTTCTCTCATCTGGAATTGGAAAAGTACATCGATTTCGCTTCCAATTTCCACCTCACTTTCATCTATTTCTGACTCCTCCCTTCCTTTCCTCGACATCTCTGTTTCCATTTCTGGGACGAGACTGGCCACTAATATTCACCAACTTTCACAGCTACCTGGACTATACATCCTCGCACCCTGCTTCCTGTGAAGACTCCATCCTATTCTCCCAGTTCATCTGTCTCTGTCGCATGAGTTCCGATGAGGCCAACTTTGACAAGGGAGCCTCTGAAGTGTCCACCTTCTTCCTCAACCGAGGATTCCCCAGCACCGTTGTCGACAGGGCCCTCAGCCGGGTCTGACCCATCTCCTACGCTTCCAACCTCACCCCCTGTCTTCCCTCCTGCAACAGCAATAGGGGTCCTCTTGTCTGTAACTACCATCCCACCATCATCCACATCCAGAAGATCATCAGACGCCATTTCCACCACCTCCAGCGAGATGCCACCACTAAATCAGTCTGTAGTTTTATAGAAACCTGACAGTGTGGAAGCAGGCCATTTGGCCCATCGAGTCCACACCGACTCTCCAAAGAGCATCCCATCCAGACCCACCCCCTACCCTGTCCCTGCATTTCCCACCCTAGACACTGTGGGCAATTTAGCTTGCCAGTCCATCTAACCTGCACATCTTTGGACTGTGGGGGGAAACTGGAGCACCCGGAGGAAACCCATGTAGACACGTGGAGAATGTGCAAACTCCACACAGTCACCTTAGGCTGGAATCGAACCCGGGTCCCTGGCGCTGTGAGGCAGCAATGCTAACCACTGAGCCACCGTGTCACCCTATATACCCCTCTCCTCCCTTGTCCGCCATCTGCAGGGACCATTCCCTCCGGGACACCCTGGTCCACTCTTCCTTCACTCCCAACACCCCCTGCGCCCCCCACAGCCCCACGGCACCTTCTCCTGCAACCACCAAAGGTGTAACACCTGCCCATTTACCTCCTCCTTCCTCAGTATCCCAGGGCCCAAACATACCTTCCAGGTGAAGCAACACTTTACCTGCACTTCTCACAATTTACTGTACTGCATTCACTGCTCACAATGTGGTTTCATCTACATCGGGGAAACAAAGCGTAGACTGGGTGACAACTTTGCAGAACATTTGTGTTCTGCCCGCAAAATAACCCTGAGCTTCCAGTTGCCTGCCACTTTAATATACTCTGTTCCCTGGCCAACATCTCTATCTCAGGCTTGCTGCAGTGCTCCAGTAAAGCTCAGTGCAAGTTGGGAAAACAACACCTCATTATCCACACGGGGACCCTGCAGCCCTGTGGATTCAATATCGAGTTCAATAATTTTGGGCCTGAACTTCCCCATGTCCCAACCCACTACCCCACACACCAGGCCTTGTTATCTGCCATGATACACTACCTATTGTTAGCCAGTAACAGTTTCTGTTCTCCCAGCCAGACCGATATCCACTCCTTTGTCTATCCAACTGTTCTTCTCTCTCTTTGGGCTCAATCCCTACCTAACGTTTACTCCTTATCTCTCCCCTCACCCTATTATCTGCGTATAAACCGACATTTTCCCAGCTACCAACAGTTCTGAGGAAGGGTCACCAGACCTGAAACATTAACTTTGGTTTCTCTTCACAGACGCTGCCAGACCTGCTGAGCTTTTCCAGCAACTTTTGTTTTTGTGTATACACTGCTACATTTCCCAAAATTATGGCACTAACTACTTTCAAAAGTACTTCTTTGGTGATAAAGTGTTTTGGGCCATTCTGTGCTTGTGAAAGGTGGTATATTAATTCAAGTCTTTTGTCCTGAAGTTTTTTATTGTTGTAAAGGACACCTCTCTCATTACATGCTATTGGAATCCATTACAAAGGAAGCAACTGAAGAACCTTCAAGAATGACAAATGATGCAAGCCAACATGACATATGAAAACTGTTGTATGAACCTTCCATATCAGTACTCATCCTGTTATATGAGCTATCTGTACCATTATCCACTAGAATGCAGATTAGCTGCCACCATCTTGTTTTAGGATGGAGATCTCTTCGGAAAGTAGGACGCATGCACACAGTCAGAATGTTCAAAGCCCAGTGCAGAGACAATGGGCTGAATGTGTCATAAAAGCTGTGTGATTCTAATATGGGCTCTTTGATCAAGTGTGGTGGAGGAAAATCATGTGGAAGTCTAACAAGAAGTTGGTATCTTAAACAATGTAGTTCATTACATGGCAGCAACTATGTACAAGTTACAGTATTATGATATCCCTTACTACAAAGACTCTGAGGAAGACCCAGATAGTAGATCTCACTTGTTTGAGATCCTAAGATGTTCACACGTTGATCAGATGGGTCGATGGGCCGACGAATGGCAGATAGAGTTTAATTTGGATAAGTTTGAGGTGTTGCATTTTGGTAAGGCAAATCGGGGCAGGACTTATACATAATGGTAGGGCCCTGGGTAGTGTTACAAGCAAAAAGACCTTGGGCCACAGGCTCATAATTCCGTGAAATTGCAGGCAAACTGGGTGATAAAGAAGACATTTGGTACACTTGCCTTCATTGGTCAGTGCATTGATTGAGTACAGGAGTTGGGATGTCATGTTGTGGCTGTGCAGGACATTTATTAGACCACTTTTGGGATACTGCATGCAACTCTGGTCTCACTGCTATAGAAAAGATGTTGTTAAACTTGAAAGGATGCAGAAAAGATTCACAAGGATGTTGCCGGGGTTGGAGGTCTGAGCTATAGGGAGAGGCTGGATAGGCTGGGGCCATTTTCCCTGGAGGGTCGGAGGCTGAGGGGGTGACATTATAGAGGTTTATAAAATCATGAAAGGCATGGATAGAGTGAATAGGCTAGGTCTTTTTCCAAGGGCAGGGGAGCCCAAAACTAGAGGGCATAGTTTTAAGGTGAGAGGGGAAAGATTTAAAAGGGATCCAAGGGGCAGTTTTTTCATGCAGAGGGTGGTGCGCATATGGAATGGTAGAGGCAGATACAACAACAACATTTGAAAGGAATCTGGATGGGTATAATGAATAGGAAGAGTTTAGAGGGATATGGGCCAAATGCTGGCAAATGGGACGAGATTAATTTAGAATATCTGGTTGTCATGGATGAGTTGGACTGAAAAGTCTGTTTCTGTGCTGTACAACTCTATGACGGACTCTAAGTCTGAATAGTATCATTATAGTGGCTGGTGCTTATGGCACATATCAGCACATTTCCCTCCCCAGTTTTTTTTCCCCATTATTAATATTGATACTTTCATGCATATGACTTTAACAACCCCATCTCCGAAAGTATCAGATTTCTCAAATTTAGTTAGTTTAGATGTTTTAATATTTTTCTTTTAGGACTTGGAAAATTGGTAGAGTCTGGATTGAAGATTGCTGATGTTGATTCTGTCACTGCTCCTGACAGTGTGAGGTCTGTAAGTCATTTTCATTATGACATTTCCCATTGAGTTTATCCCAGTCAAGCAATGATGGAAGATTGATCTGTGATAGCATGACGTTCCTGTGGTTCCTTCCTAAGTTCCCTGCTGCTGTGTGGACCTCCGAGGTCAGTGTGCAGCAGTGACATCGGAACAGAAGTCAATGAATTCTCTTGTCTCTCCCTTGTCCGCCTTCCACAGGGACCGTTCCCTCTGGGACACCCTGGTCCACACTTCCTTCACCCCCAACACCCCCCCACAGCCCTACGGCACCTTCCCCTGTAACCGGCGAAGGTGCAACACCTGCCCATTTATTCCTCCCTCCCCAGTATCCAAGGGCCCAAACATACCTTCCAGGTGAAGCAACACTTCACCTGCATTTCACAGAATTTAGTCTACTGCATTCGCTGCTCACAATGTGGTCTCCTCCACATTGGGGAAACAAAGCATAGACTTGGCAACTGCTTTGCAGAACATCTATGTTCTGCTCGCAAAAAAGACCCTGAACTACCTGTTGTCTGCCACTTCAATACAGCACCTTGTTCCCTGGCCAACATCTCTGTCTCTGGCTTGCTACAGTGTTCCAGTGAAGCCCAACGCAAGCTGGAGGAACAACACCTCATTTTCCGCTTAGGGACCCTACAGCCCTCCAGACTCAATATTGAGTTCAATAGTTTTATGGCCTAAACTCTCCCGTGTCCCAGCCCCCCACCCCACACACCAGGCCTTGTTACCACATAGCCTGCCACTACACACCCCCTGTTGTTAGTCACTAACAGTCCCCATTAACAACTATTCACCCTCCCAGCCTGATCGTTAGTAACTCCTTTGTCTGTCCAACTACCTTTCTCTCTCTTTGGGCTGTATCCTATTGTTTACTCCCTACCCCACCCACCTCCCTATTTTCTGCATATAAACTGACGTTTTCCCAGCCACAATCAGTTCTGAGGAAGGGTCACCGGACCTGTTTTTCTGCCCTGTTTTTTCCTTCACAGATGTTGCCAGACCTGCTGAGCTTTTCCAGCAACTTTGTTTTGGTTCATGAATTCTCAAACCTGATGGTATGCGTGGACTCTCTGGGCAGCTGTGCAATCGCATGCCTTAGAGGGCACGCTGATGTTTCATACAACTCTTTCAGCTATGTGAACAATATGCAATTCCTTGAATGACCATATCCATTGACCTTGGCCAAAACATGTCAACTGTGTCGCACAAAGACAGCTATCATTATTTGAGGTCACCGAACATGACTGGTCCCTCTGTACATTTTTGATAGTCCCATGGGTGTAAATGTGGAGTCAACTCCTTTGACAAGATAAGAAGTTGGGTCTTCAGCAACTCTGATGGTGATTGAGTATGCTGGTGTGGGCTCGACTTAATAGTATAAAGGACAACATTGTTCTGCAAAAGAGACTTGAGAGTCCAGAACCCACATATTTGGTTGTGGCTATCCTGGAGATTGTGATATGTTCAAATGCGGAACTGGCTGCAAATTGGCTGAAGGACATGCTGATGTCCTGGCCCACTACAATCCATCCTTTCCAACAATCATAACTGCTGATGCTTCAGCTACAAGCCTTGTGCAGGGAACCTCCGAATGTTGAATGCAAGCATACTATGCATTATGGGCATTGTCAGACACAACATCGAGAAATGCAGGCATAAGGAAATAGAAAAGGAAGCTCTGTTGTTTGCGAGCGATTTTCAGTATACATCCTTGGCCCAACAATGCTCACAAGAGAAAGAACCGGATTCTATTTTTGGCAAATGTTTCACATAGAAGCTTGGCAACCACATCTGTCGAGGTACACGTAGCTTTTAATCTCTGCCCACTATGAAAAATTGTCAACATCATGATCTGAACATGTGTCAAAAAGATCTGTGCCCACATTCCCAAGATTTTGTCGTGCAAGTAGCGGATATCAGTGCCCTACACTAGTCAGGCCTGTGAATAATACAAGGTTCATAGTTAGCCTTGAGATCTTCAATCTTTTTAGAGAACCCAGGCCACCATACTGCTGACCAAACTCTGGCTCTGCATTTGATGATCCCTAAGCTTTCCTGGTGTTATCTAGGATAGCTTCCTGGAAAAAAAAAGCTGGAATGACCAGCCTTTTCTGATTCACCAGTGTGTCTTTTTTTGTTTATTCATGGAATGTAGGCATTGCTGGCTGGGCCAGCATTTATTGTCCAACCCTGGTTGCCTTTAAGAAAGTGGTGGTAAGCTGTCTAATGCACAATTGTGAACTGCTGGTGATGCTCAAGAATGGCTTTCATAGCCAATCCACTGAGCTTTGATCTGGTAAACCTTTGACACAATGCCAATGAATGGTAGCACATCCTTGGTCTCTCTTCTGCCCCAGTCATATTTGTTTGAGCCTCATGAGGCTTACTGTGCTGCCATCAGTCAGTTTCACAAACCAGCTGAATGTCATGCCTGGTAAGGCTTTTGACCACCATTCTGGGGAATGTAATGGGCATTGTGTGCAATTTCCCCTGCAAATAAATTTCATTTTTTAGATAAATCTCATAAGGTAGAATCAGAATTCTTGTATTTGTGGAAGCATTCTTGCCAAGTCATTCTTATCTAGTAGGGAGACGATTCGTTTGTGTTCTGTCTCGTGTGAGCATTGTCAGGCCATGGATATATGCTGAATGTCTCTTGCAACCAAGAGAGCTTCCTCTTCTATTTCCTTACGATGGCATATCATGACTTTGTGTCTAACAATATCCATAATACACAGTACACTGGCATTCAACATTCAAAGGTTCTTTGCTCCAAAGCCTGTAGCTGAAGCATTAGCAGCTGTGACAGTTGGAAAGGATGGATTGTGGTGGGCCAGGACATCTGTGGATGTCAGCATATCCTTGACCTTTTGGAAAGTATCCTCCTGATGTGGGTTTCAACACCATCATTGCACCTTCTTGAGGAGTTGCCTCAAGGATTCTGTTTTAGTTGCCAAATAAGGCAAAAAACATTTTCCGATTGGTTTACCTTGCATAAAAATATATAAAGAAGTCATGAACTGATTTCTTAATAGCATTTGCTTTGTTGGAATTTGCCATTATTCCCTCACTGTTGACAATTTGTCCCAAGAAGTAACCTGCTTCCTTGGAAGATTCACACTTATTGTTAAGGTTGAGGTCTTGAGTCTGTGGACACTCTAAAAGTGCATGCACCTTCTGATCATGCCCCTCAGCTATTCCACTATCGATAAAAGTGTCATCCATGTTGTCCATGATGCCTTGAGGCCCTTGTAGAATATGGAATGTATTCCATTCAAAAATCTTTTGTGCTGAGTTGATCCCGAATTGCAGTCAGTTGAATCTGAATCTCCCCAGTGAAATTATAAAGTGGTAAGCAATCTTGATAGCTTATCGAACATTACCATCCAGAATCCACTCTTTGAACTAAGTGTGAAAATTCTACATCTGGATAATTTAACCAAATTCTCCTGATGCTCAGCATTTACCCTTCACACCCTTGCATCCATGTACAGCAAAGACATTACAGTTTGCATTCCTGTAATAACTTCATTATGGAAAAAGTATCCCAAGATGTATCACAGAAGTAGAAGGAGAACTACATGACAGAAGAATTATATATAATCCCCACACAGAGACAGGCCATTTGGTCTAACTGGCCAATGCTGGCTTTGATGCCTATCCTGCTCCCTCTCACCCATCTTCATCCAGCCCTATTGGCATATCATTCCAATTGACATTGAAGAGACAGTCAAGGAGGTATTAACAAAGAAGACCAAGGAAAAATCAGGTAATTTAGGGAAGAAATTGCAGAGCTCCTAGTTGAAAGCCTGACCATATGGTGAAAGGGAGGAGATGCACAAGAAGCTAGAGTTAGAGGAACAAAGTGTTCTGTGGGATGTTGGAGGATGCTGGGGGAGAGGCTGTAATGTTGGTTAGAGATGAGAATTGTAGATAGAGATGAAGAGGGATGGCAGCCATTGCAAGTCAGTGAAGATAGCAGGAGACAATGAATGGGACTTGTGCAGACTGTATATGGGCAATGGAGCCAAAGATGAGCTGAAGACTGTGGCAGAAGGAGGATAGGAGGCTGGCAAGTAATTTAAGTCAACAGATGATGAATGCAGGTACAATTGTGGTGGAAGCAAGCAACAAAACAGAGATCTAAGACAGACATTTAAGATCTACCATCTTAGTGGTAGTGAAGAATTCAGACTCTGAGCTGAACTCAGGATGGAAAACATTGTGAACAGTTTAGTTCTGAGGTAGTGAATGGAGGGTGGGGAAATCGGTAATCAGGTCCCAATGTTGCCTTGCCCATATTTAGTGTATAATGGGGAACACATATCTTGGGATTCCCTGCCACACCATTAGATTGGTGCAGTCATACTGTTACAAATGGCATAATTCTCAGCAATCTGCAGGTCTGGCTTAAAGATCCAAGAGACATGAGGTCAAATTCCATCATGGTAGTTTGGAAATTTACGTACAGATCATTAAATAATGATAAGGAAATCTGCTGTCCTTATATTAAGGCCTATATGTGTCTCCAGACGCAACAATGTTGTTAAGTCTGAAGGGCCCTCAAATGAAATTAGCAAGTTACTTACATATGTCCATGAAAATAGCTCACCACAAACTTCTTGAGCAATTAGGAATGTGTAATAAACGCTGGTCTTGTCAGTGATGTCCATATCCTGCGAATGAATGGTAAAAAAGGTACAATGGGGAAGACTATTTCATTTACTTTAGCTCATCTATTTAGTGGGTCCTAGGGGTCCATTTTGACTGGGCTTCTTTTCATTCTGTTGCTGCATCTTCCCTTGCTGCTGTTCCATGCAGTTCCTGGGTAGAGGCAAGATAGGTACAGTGAAGGATTCACGGGCAACTCAAAGCCTGACAAGGGACCATGCAATGAATGCTTCTTCTTTGACTGGGTGATGGTAGAAAATTGGGGCTAGAAAGTCCACAGACAACATTAATTATCTTCCAATCATAATTTCTATGAACATCACTGGAAATGAGAAACAGGGGAGTGACATGTTGAGCTACTGATTTGTTATCGCCCACCAAAATATAGTGCACAAAGTCAAAATGGCCCTGCCCCTTACAACATGAATTAAAATGGATCTAAGTCCTCCATTCTACTACTGACAGTGAATGTTGTTTTTGTTACAAATTTCTTGATGTTAGTCCTAAATTTTACTTGTAGTTTGAAGCTGTGCCCTCTAGCTCTATCGTCATGGTTTAGTTTTCCAGATTTAGCTACCCTGTAAATTTCATGTGACCTTAAATATTTCTAAAAAGCCATATCTTAGTCACTTCCTTTCAAGGCCAGAAACCTCTGATACAAGGAACCTTATCTGAGTTGCCTCCAGGGATCCATTGTCTCCCTTGTGTCTCCGCGACCAGAATTTGAGGTGTAGTTTTGCTTGGTGCACTGTCAATTTGAGCATGATTTCCTATGTCTTGTACTGTACTCTTTTGATGGTGCCAGTGCAACCTTATTTTAGCTTTGTCAGCCATGCTGGAGGCATCTAACATGTTTAATGTTGAATCCATGAAATGTCTGAATTCCTCCTGACCAATATATCTTCAATGCCAATGCCAAAGTACGCAGCTCGCCGTTTCCTCTTCCGATGTGCAATGCCTTTCATGGAGCCCATGTTAATCATCATTTTAAGGAACAGTTTTGGAACTGAAGATGACTGGGGTCTCCTGTTGAAGAGTATAGAAGGAAGCAGAAGAGGGTACAAGGTGCAATCATCTGATTCTGGAGGTGGTGAGCTTGGAGGTGGGATGTATATTTAACTCGGTGGGTGGTGATGTACCCAAACCCTTCTGCCTCCACCAGAATTAAGTTTAGGGCAGGAGGGTCAATAGTCGCCCATCCTGCCCCACTGCCAGTTGAGGCCACTAAATGGCTGATCAAGGACCACTTAAGGACCTCACCTCAGCATTGCAGGGACTAACTCAGCTGCAAGCAGATTCGAACACAGAGCTATTCCGTCCCTTGTTAGTATTCCAAACTTTTTTGTGTTATTAAATTGGAAGCAACTGCTCATTCTGTATGCTTTATCTTGAAAAGGACTTTTCTACTTTTGATATAGCAGTAAGGTTGTTGCCTTAATCAGATCTTAATGCCGATAATGAAATGAATAACCTTAACAAACCAGTCACTTAGCCTCTTTAACCTAGCCTGCTGTCGATTCTGCCAGTGCTGAAGTCTACAAATGAATTGAGGTCCAAGAGAAGGAAGTCAAACATCCTTTGCAGAAGGGGAGGCTGTTAGTTGAAGTACCTTTGAAATAGTGTGGAACTGTGGGCTGATTTTTTAGGGTCTATTGGGCACAGACGTGGAGGCAGATGGTGGCAGAATTTCACTGCACTATTCACTGGTTGCCCAGATGCATCCCACACCTAAGCCATTTTCCTGGAGATGAGATCGATGGATGGGTGGCAGGGCTGACCAGTCACCAGCACTCAGTAGCCTGCTCCAAATATTAAACTTATTTTAGGGCCTATTGCTGGAGGCAAGCTGGAATTTTGCACAACATTCCTGGCCCCTGGAGGTGGTCTCCATGTGGCAGACCAAGATGGGGAGTAAGGGGAGGTTACAAATTTCTTGATGTTAGTCCTAAATTTTACTTGTAGTTTGAAGCTGTGCACTCTAGCTCTATCGTCATGGTTTAGGTTTTCCAGATTTAGCTACCCTGTAAATTTCATGCGACCTTAAATATTTCTAAAAAGCCATATCTTAGTCACTTCCTTTCAAGGCCAGAAACCTCTGATACAAGGAACCTTATCTGAGTTGCCTCCAGGGATCCATTGTCTCCCTTGTGTCTCAGCATTTACCTGAGATACCCTCACTGCTTCCCCTGTTTCAGCCAATACTGCAGGTCACCACACAGAGGAATTCTGGCCTTCTCAACAGGCTGCTGAGGAGTTTCTTTGGATATATAGCATGGTATAACATAGGCTTGGCATGGTGACATAGTGGTCAGCACTGCTCCCTCACGGTATCAGCGACCGAGGTTTGATTCCAGCCTTTGGTGATTGTGTGGAGTTTGTACATTCTCTTTGTATTTGTGTGGGCTTCCTCTGGATGCTGTGGTTTCCTCCCATAGTCCAAAGATGTGCAGATTAGGTGAATTGGCCATGCTAAAAATTGCCCACAGTCTCCAGGGATGTGTAGGTTTGTTGGGTTAGCTATTGTACAAACCCTACTTGAGGTTGTAGGGATAGGGTGGGTGGGCTGCTTTTCAGAGGATTGGTGCAGACTCGATGGGCTGAACTGCCTCTTTCTGCACTGTAAGGAATCGAAGATAATGGATACAAAAGAGTTAATCTGAGAGCTAAAATGAATCACCGCCTACTCTGCTCTATAACACTAGGTGGAGATCAGACAGTTCAGAATTGTTGCTGTTGGAATCTGGCATAGTCTGATGAATTCACATACCTCATGTTACTAATAGTTAATATGTCTAATAATTAATATAATTTGTATAAAGTTACCTAAGTGTAATAAACTGCATACTGCTCTTGAAGACAAGTGCCTCTTCTGCTGAGACTTATTCGTTGTCCATCCTCCACCAGACACTACTGAACAGCCCTTAGACTAACAGAGAAAGAATGATTAATGCAACATTCTAGCCCAATCCTCACAAACTACCAGGAGTTGGTACGCAGGTGACATCACCTTATATATGGTGACAACAATGGCATTCTCATCCCTGTTAAAGAACAGATGGGGTGTCCGTTTTGAGCTACCCTCTCCCTCACTTCCCTGCTACATCTGAGTTGGAAAGCCCTTGAGTTTTTTCTCTGGCTTTGAGAAGCTGCTTGATCTCCTTAATTGGACGATGACACCCCTGTCGAGCCACTTGACCAGTTCTAGGAAAATCACAGATGAGTGATACAGGGCAGTCTCCTGATCCCCAATTGTGTGTGACGGTGGCATGGCTGAACTGGCAAAAACACCTGGGTCTTCAAACAATGCCAGCCAATGGCTCAAATTGTTCATTGGCCATTCCTGACTGGCCCAAGCTGGAGGTTTTAATTTAAAAGATCCCTTCAGCAGCTGGGCTACCGTTGTGGAGAATGAACCTCTCAGGAAAATGACCTCAAAGCAGGATTGAGTCATGGAACCAGTTGTGGTGTGAATTTACGTGTCTGTTTGTGCCTGTCTTTGTTGGGCCGAAAGATTTAGCTCATCATAGTCAAGGAAGTAATTGGTTTTCAGCCACAGTTGTGGCAGTGGAGTGGAACCGGCTGTACGAAATTTCACCCCAGTGGTATTCTAAGCTTTCTAGGCTTCTGAGTCAGAAGGTCATGGGTTCAAACCCCGCTCCAGAAACTTGAGAACACTATCCACGCAAACTCTCCAGCACAAGACAGAGAGTGAATGGTCTCATAGAATCTTCAAGGAAGAACAGGAAATTCTCTCCATAATTATAACTGACCCATCATCACTAAAAACAGTTTCGTGGTACTTTATCTCACTGGTGCTTGTGGAGTTTTATTGTCTGCATTTTTGTTTTGGTGTGTTTCGCTTTATTATAATGGAGACAATGCTTCAAAAACAAAACTGCGTTGGCTGTGAAGAAGTTTGGGCTTACCTGAGGTCCTGAACAGTGGGCTGTAATTGCAATTTTGTTTTTCAAAATTCAAACAAATTCACGATTGGCCTGTCAAAAATTTCTTTCAGATAGGCGTCATTTAAAATATTGCCAAATTTCAGATTAGATCAAAACAAATCTTTCACCAAACAGTGATTAACAACAGCTTTGTCTTTTTTTAAAAAATTATAGCCGTTAGTTAAGGTTGTTTATGGAGAATTGCTTACTTTTTCTCAATGGTAAGTTTAGAAGATTCGTTAAAAATGTTTTCCTTCTGAGCTTACATTGGGAGTTTAGTCAATTTTTTTTGTTAAAAACTAGGAAACTGAAAGTTTTTTGGAATTTTGTGCATGTTTTGGCAGTTTTGTCTCATGGTTGATAAAAAGCTGCAAAACTTATTAACTGCTTTAAAGAGGAATATGAGAACCAGTGCTGACTGATAATGGGTAAAAATGCTGTGGTAGACTCCTTACTGTTCACGTGTTTCCAATAAGCACTTCAGCACCTTCTTTGGGTCTTCTTGCGACTAAAGCATCCAGTGTGTGTGATTGCTATGCTCATCTGGCAGTTCATGGAGTTATTGATGCTCAAGGGAGTTGTGTACCTGCAGCACCTCAGGCCCTCCTTTATGCATATTCAACATTACAGATTTGGTATAGATTGTTCTTAAAACACACTGAACCAAATTTCAATTGATCAGCTGCACTGTTTTTCTCAATGGAGGATGGTCTGAACTTCAGAAGTTTGAGAGGCTCTTTTCTTGGGTCCCTTTCATCACTTGTACTGAACTCCCTGATGTCCTCAATGGAAAAGAGGTAAGTGGGTGCTAAACCCAGGATTCTCTTTAAAGTTCATCCATCCTTAGACTGCACTTCTAATGGCTCCAGGGACCTTTGTCCTCAATTCTTCCAGATCCCAGGACCTTTGTTCGAAATATTCCAAATTCCACTGTTCCCAGAACAACAGGAACCTCTTCTAAGAGCTTAGATCCTGGAATTTACCTCTAAATGCAGTTGAACTGAAAGTCTGTATCTCAAAACACCAGACCCTCAATGCTAATAAATTAGTATCTATGGTAATACTATTTGATATGACTTGTCTCTTCATAGAATGTCCAATTCACTGTGAGCAGTACCTTAGATTTGCATTTATACAAAATCATGCAGTTTTCATAAAAAATATTTAAATGCATGCTGAAATATTTATGTTAGAATGACAGTTATTTTTCCCCTTTGGGATCTCTAAATGGTTCATTCACTTTTGCTTTTCCTCTGGGTAATTTGCCACTTCCACTTCCTCATGTCTTCTCTGATGGATCAGTAACATTTGCATAGGAAGCCTTTTTTTATGGTTTATGTATGTGCCAGCTCAAGATCAAGATTCAGGTGAGAAATTTCAGCTAAGTTGTGAAGTGTGAAGTGATAAATTTTGGGAGATTAATGTAGACTAAATTGTACCACATTGCATAGCGTCCAGGAACAAAGAGACTTCAGGTTTAGAGATAGTAGGAACTGCAGATGTACGAGAATCCGAGACAACAAGGTGCAGAGCTGGATGAACACAGCAGGCCAAGCAGCATCATAGGAGCAGAAAGGCTGACGTTTCGGGCCTAGACCCTTCTTCAGAAATGGGGGAGGGGAAGGGGGTTCTGAAATAAATAGGGAGAGAGGGGGAGGCGGATAGAAGATGGATAGAGGAGAGGATAGGTGGAGAGGAAACAGACAGGTCGAAGAGGCGGGGATGGAGCCAGTAAAGGTGAGTGTAGGTGGGGAGTTAGGGAGGGGATAGGTCAGTCCAGGGAGGACGGACAGGTCAAGGGGGCGGGATGAGGTTAGTCCGCAACTCATCCCTCACACCCCTTCCCGCAATAAGAACCAAAAAAGAATCCCCCTCGTCCTCACGTACCACCCCACCAACCTCTGGATCCAACGCATCATCCTCCGACACTTCCGCCATCTGCAATCCGACCCCACCACCAAAGACATCTTTCCCTCCCCACCCTTATCTGCTTTCCAGAGGGACCACTCTCTCCGTGACTCCCTCGTCCACTCCACACTCCCCTCCAGCCCCACCACACCCGGCACTTTTCCCTGCAACCGCAGGAAGTGCTACACCTGTCCCCATACATCCTCCCTCACCCCGATCCCAGGCCCCAAGAAGACTTTCCACATCAAGCAGATGTTCACCTGCACATCTGCCGATGTGGTATACTGCATCCGCTGTACCCGTTGTGGCCTCCTTTACATCGGGGAAACCAAGCGGAGGCTCGGGGACCGCTTTGCAGAACACCTACGCTCAGTTCGCAATAAACAACTGCACCTCCCAGTCGCGAACCATTTCAACTCCCCCTCCCATTCCTCAGATGACATGTCCATCCTGGGCCTCCTGCAGTGCTACAACGATGCCACCCGAAGGTTGCAGGAACAGCAACTCATATTCCGCTTGGGAACCCTGCAGCCCAATGGTATCAATGTGGATTTCACAAGCTTCAAAATCTCCCCTCCCCCTACCGCATCCCAAAACCAGTCCAGCTCGTCCCTGCCTCCCTAACCTGTTCTTCCTCCCACCTATCCCCTCCTCCCACCTCAAGCCGCACCCCCATCTCCTACCTACTAACCTCATCCCGCCCCCTTGACCTGTCCGTCCTCCCTGGACTGACCTATCCCCTCCCTAACTCCCCACCTACACTCACCTTTACTGGCTCCATCCCCGCCTCTTCGACCTGTCTGTTTCCTCTCCATCTATCCTCTCCTCTATCCATCTTCTATCCGCCTCCCCCTCTCTCCCTATTTATTTCAGAACCCCCATCCCCTCCCCCATTTCTGATGAAGGGTCTAGGCCCGAAACGTCAGCCTTTCTGCTCCTATGATGCTGTTTGGCCTGCAGACTTCAGGTTTATGTGCACAATTTACGAAAGATGACAGGATACATTGGTAACATTGTTAAAAAAAATTCGGGAGCGTTAAAAGAATGACAGAATTTTCACTATTGAGGGACTACTAGATTGGTGGTCGGGAAGAGGCATTTCAGTTATGTGAAGAAACTGGAAACACTACGATTGGTCTATTTACAGCAGAAGTGGTTAAAAGGGAAATTTAAAAGAAGAACATAAAATTATGAGGGATTTTTATAAATTAGGAAGGGGGTGCGTACTTCTACTGGCAGGCAGTCAGTAACTATAGGATGCAGCTATATGGTTAGGAACCCAAGGCTAAATGTAGAAAAATGTTTTTATGCAGCCTGTAGATATGATTTGGAATATACTGCCTCAAAGAGCAGTGGAAACAGATTTAATTGTGATTCCAAAAAGGAATTGGATGTATAATTGAAGAGAAAAAATTATGCAGCACTCTGGGGAAGGAGTAAAGAATTGACTAATCAGAAACTCTAAGTTAACGCAGGGATGATGGGCCAAAGACCTTCTGTGTTGTATGATGCTGTTCTGCGTTTGAGATAAGCCAGACCCACTCTTGTGTAATCAGCTGAAGTTAAGGTGCATTACTGAACTGGCTGGTAAGGGGGGGACATTCCCACAGGGATAAAGGGAAAGGTTTAATGGTTTGCAGTGTACTATACTGTTGTCGTTGAACATAAAATCTAGGTGGCTGTTGCAGAGGATATTGTCGCTGCTTCCGGTAACAGGCCAAGTATTTGGTTCAGTTTCTGATAACAGTGAGCTGTGCATGTTGAAATAATTTAGTGGGGTTTTAATTAAACGTAGGCATTTTAATTGTTTTAACCACATCCTGGAAACAAGCTCCAGAGTAATACTGCTAATGTAATCAAACATGGAACATTTAATTAATTCACTATTGTAAATATATTCAAAATAATGTCAGATTGAATCCTTTTCCTGTCACATTGATAATCTAACTTTAATGAATTGTTGCTTTTGCCAGAGGTCAGAATTGATAATAAAACTTGTTTCTTAAGGCAAACTGTTTTTATCATTTCCTATGTTTGGTCCCTAAACAATCAACAACTTCCAGTTTTTGGTGTTCATTTTCCCCTGAATGTAGTACACTTAACTTTTGAGCTTCATTGCATTTTAAGTTTTATTCTTTCAATATTTTTAATGGCTATCTAATGCTGCCATCACCGAACCCCCACCCTCCCCATCACTATCATAAACATCCTGGAGTCATCTGAGATTTATCTGAGCCAACCATATAAATCCTGTCACTACAAGAACAAGTTAGAGCCTGTGAATTCTGCAGTAAGTCACTCACCTCTTTACTCCCTGAAGCCTTTTCGTCATCAGCACGCAAAAGTCAGGAGTGCAATGAATACTCTCGACTTGCTGGGATGAGTGCAGCTCCAACAAAACTCTAAGAAGTTCAGTAGCAAGCGGGACAAAGAAACCTGCTTCATTGGGCATTGGGCATTGTAGGAGTGCTGTGCACCATCTACAAGTTGCATTGAAGAGTCATACCAAAGCTTATTTGAAAGTGCCCTTCAAACCCATGATGTGAACCACCTAGAAGAGGACCTCTTTGGGAGAGGTATGTTCAGGGGCTGGAGCAAAAATACCTGTCT
>NC_063335.1:42074781-42130793 GCF_021869965.1 Rhincodon typus
GCTGGGAGTGGGGTGGTGGTCGTTAAAGTGTCTGCATTGTTCGTCCAGCAGCATGGTGGGGAGGGCAAGTCAGCTTTCCATGCACTCTATGCCTGTCAGGATGCAGGTACAACCAAAGGATGATCTGTAGAGGTAGACCTCCCTCACCTCACTACCACTGCCAGCCACCTCACTAGCCCCTGTACCCATTCCCCATCAATGGGTGGAATGTCTGTTTTTTCTGGTGGTTTTTAATATTTTTGAACTAGCTGGTAGAAGGGCACTTTACACTGAAGCACGTTCTCAGTTATTAATCTATTCCTGCAGCCAACGGTTCCTCACAAGGTGAAAGACCTCTGATTGTTGCTCCAGTTTCGAGAAGCTGCCCACGAGCTTAATTGGACAGGAAACCTGCCTCCATGCCGATTAAGACATTCCCACAGTCAAATTCCAATGAATAAAACTGTTTTGTCCTGTAGAGGGGGATTTGTCATCTGGAAACAGTCCTGTAACTCTCTTGCAAGACAAAATGTCAGCCCGGAGTTATGGTAAAGTTCCTTTTGGCAGTAGTTAATTCAAGGTTAATGTGGATATGACGTCGCAGGAGTAGTATGAATCTGGTCACAGTATATCTGTATTTCATCCAGATTTTCAAGGTGAAAGCTATTGTGAAATATATTTCTTTATAACTTCATTAGCAATGTAGTTATTCATGGAAATGCAAGATGTTATGATGAGAAGCTTGAAGTGGCTAAATGGCTGAATGGATCCATAACTGTTTATGGGTGTACATTAACCTTGAAAGCAGATCATACCCTGTTACAATGCTGGTAGTAAATAATGGATTACTAGTGATTTGCTACCCAGAAAACCAAGATTTCTTGTTGCTTTGTGGCATGAAATTGTAATTTTACAGATGAAAATACCTCCTGCTGAGAAATTGTATAATGATCTCAAAATTGGATGTTACAGGAGTAAAACAAGCATCAAATGGTCCAATATGACATGTGGCATAGAAATGTTCATTTTACACTACCCATGTGCACTATCAATATTGGTTTGGCTTGTTTAGTAGACATTGGACCTACCGCATATACAGAATGGAGACCTGTTCCAGGCATGTTTACCAAAGTGGTTTGTGAATGGCCACAGCATGCATTATGCATACTGCCATAACTTCCATTTCTATAGCAACTTCAATATAATAAAATATCTCAACATGCTTCACCAGAGCTTTATCAAACGGAATTTGACACTGGGCAACCTAAGGAAGTATTAAGGCTGTTGCTTCAAAGCTTGTTCAAAGAGGAAAGTTCTGAGGATTATTTTAAAGGAAGAGAGGTAAGAAGCTGAGAGGTTCAGAGAGCAAATCCCAGATTTCAGCATCTAAGCATCTAGAGGCATGAGCATCCATGCTGGAGTGATTTGTATTCATGACATGCAAGAGGCATTGGAGGAGCTCAGAGCCCTTGGATGCTGCTGGTCTGGAGGAGGTTAGAGAGATAAGAATGGGACATGGAGGGGTTTGAAACCAAGGGTGAGAATTTTAAAATGGAGGCTGTGCCAGTTCAGGAGCCAATGTAAACCAGAAAAACAGGACTGATGGATAAACAGCTGGTGGGAGTTAGAATACAGCCAGAAGAGTTTTGGATGAGCTCAAGTTTATGGAGGGTGGAAAAAGGGTGAGTTTCTGAGGTGTTCCCAAGGCAATCACTGGAGACATATTTTCATTCTTTTCTACTGTATTATGGTGATCCACATTAAAACTGTGGAATCTGTTGATTGATATTCAGTGGAACACTTGAGAAGCCCCCAAGAAAGTTGAGAAATTCTGTCCTGTCTCCCATTCAGACATGGTGTTCAAGTGTAGGGAAACTGCTTGCCAGTTGAATAATTTTTATTTTATTATAAAAATTGAACTGCAGTGTTTTACAATGTTGAATTAACATGTTGTATAGGATTATTGGAAAGGTACCAAGATGATTCCCATGTTAAATGTCAGTATTGGTTTACCTTATAGTTTTAAGCAAATTTTGAACATTCGATTGGAAGTCACACTGAGTGATGCCTTCAAATCAACACTGGAAATGTTTGTGTGCAATTGCTGTTTTAGGAAGTGTTATACTGCAATTGTGGTGGGTAAGAACAGGAGGGAAAAAGGAATAGCGTAGAGAGGATTCAAGGAAGTAGAGTGGATGGAGGCTTAATATGAATCACAACATCGGAGGCTTAATATGAATCACAACATCTGGACAGATAAATTGGCTGAATGGCCTGTTGTGCTGTAAATTGTCAACTATGTAATTTTGATAATTGAAGCATGTAACATCTAAGCTCATGTTTTTGAGCTGTTTTAACCTTATATTTAACTTGGTTTGTATATTAGCAATTACAAATATAAGTACTGCTACACTTAGAATATAGATATCCAATAATTTATTTTATGTTTATATATGGGGTCTGAACAAATGCCAAGGATCAGAATGTACTCATATTCTGCATGTGATTCACCCTGGGGGGTCCACCATGATTTAAAGAGCAACTTTTCAAACTTGACATTTAATCCTTGTCTATAAATCACTCAAGACCTATTATTCATTATTATAAGGGCACAGTATATTTTTTATTATGAATAAAATGAAATACAAATGCAGTGAAATATGTAATAGCATTTCTACAGATTTCTCAATACTGCCCCGCATGCTTTCCCAGTCACAGATAACACAAAAGTGTAACAGACAGGACTGTAATACATTTGAAAAAGAGACAAAAAACGGTTAAAAATTAGTGTTTCTTTTTAAAAAAGGCAGTACATAAATGAACATATCTTTAGGTTTGATTTATGATCTAGCAGTTGTATAATACCTTTATACAGCTGTATATGAATAATACAGTTCATTTCCTTCTTGTTATTTGTTTTGCCCACTGTTTCTCCCTTTGAAAATTGTTTGTAAAACTGCATCATCATGACCTGATTAATATCTCCTCAGGTACTCATTCCCAAAGTATGACGAGCCCGATACTTTCCAAAAGCATTTTTCTTCATGTATCAAAATGTCTGCTTTGCTATGCACTTTAGAAAGTGCAGTAACTATGCTGGTGCATTTTTGACAAATGAGAGCAGATAACTTTTTTAATAATCATTCAACGAAGAAAAAGAGATTCTATATGTGGGTGTCACTAGCAAGGATGGCATTTATTGCCAGTCACTCGCTGCTCTTGAGAAGGTAATGCTTCTTGAGCAGCTGCAGGATGCATGTTTAGCTTCACTCATGGTCCTGGTAAATAAGGAATTCCAGGACTGACATTGCAACGCTGAAGGACAGGCAATATATTTCCAAGTTAGGGTGGTATGTAACTTGGAGGATAGCTTGAAGGTGATGCTATTCGCAAGGGTATCACTTCAGGAAAAGTCAGTCAGTGGAGTAGTCTTCAGTAATCAGTTGAAGTGAATCATCTGCTCTTTGTACATGCCAAATGTATCTTTCATTGATTTCAGGCAGGCTTTACAATGAGTGGATAATCTGGCCCGTTAGATTAAATGTCTACTTACTAAAGAGGTAAATCACAAGACCGTAAGGCATAGGAGCAGAATTAGGCCAATCGGCCCAAAGAGTCTGATCCCCCATTCAAAAACTCCCTCTGTAAACCTCACTGCCTCTCTATCTTTATTCCCCTCCTTTAGGGTACCCTTTAAAACCTGCTTCTTTGTCCATTATGCTGTGCTGTTTCATTTTGTAGCTCAGCGTCAAGTTTTTAGTGATAATGTTCCTGTGAAGTGTGTAAGTACAGTGAAGTGTATAACAGGCACTATATAAATGTAACAACACTTTATTGTTTCTTTTAGGGATAATGATTTGAGGGGAGTTAGACAGGTGGTCGATGGGAACAGGTTTGCGAGCTTTGCCCTAGTTGTACAGGAAGGAGAGAAACACTGAGCTGGGGAATACACTTTTCCATTGTATTTTGTAACAAGATACACGTGACAATAAATAAATCAAATCAAATATTGCCTTCCTGCTTCAGAGAATGGTGCATTCTGCTGTGGTAATCAAGATGTTGGTGTTAACAACATCTGGAAAATGAATCATCTTAAGACCACAAACCTAAGAGGGTACTCTGAAATGAAAGGCTGAAATAGAAAGGGAAATGACAAAGGGAGCAGTGAAAATATACACCATAGATGAATTGCACAGTTTATGTTCACCAGCTCCACTGAAGTGAAGCCCCACCTCGATCTGTTCTCCAAGGTTTTATCCATCTTCACGTTACAGAATGACACAGCACAAAAGAAAGGCTTTCAGCCCGTTGTACCTGTGTCAGGAAGAATTCTAACAGAAACTTAAAGCTGGAGATTGTTAATTGTGTGATGTTCTTATCTGTCACTCTAGGTTTTACCTTCACAAAATGATGTTCAACCAGGAATGGTCCTAATCTTTGAGCTCTTTCTGCTCCATGGAATTAATACAAGGATTGAACGGCCAGTGGGATGGGGTGCATTTCCCATCTGTGACAGCCAGTTGGAGATTTTGGAAGGAAAATACAAATGTCCCCTTTTAAGGGGACACAGGGACTCCAAGATAGATGAATTCCGAAAAATTGAAGACCTTATATCATCAGATATAGATCACTGGCTGTGTAACCTCTATTTCCAGGTACAGAATTGTGAAAATGGTAATTATGATTCTAATGGAGTTATATCTCAGTAGCAAGCTTAACACCAACATCTTCACACATCTAATAACTGATGACCTTCAGTTACTGTTGTCACGTTCTATTATTCCTTATAGTGTGTGGTAACATTTCACTTCCATTACTTAATTGACATGATCTGTGTGCCTTCAGAGTTTACTTTAAACCAGCAGTTGTATAAGGTAGACTAATATTAAGTTCCGTCTTTATTGTTTCTCAGTCCTCCAGGTAGAACAAAGGGACATTGGGGCATACAGCAGTTGTGTCAGGTTGTGTACTCCCAAAGCTCTGCTCCAGGAGTCCAATGAATTCCCAAAAAAATATGTCTGAATCTGAGCATCGAACTGTTTTGGAGCTAGGTCCAGTTGTCAATATGATGCTATGAAGGCAGGAGTGGGGATTTTCAACCTCATTTTCCTCTAACTTTATCCATGGGGTGCCCAAATGGAGATGTATAGGCAAAAAAAAGAGGCAGAGGTTGTGTAGATATACATTACATGTAGATTCCATTGTGGACTCAAATTAGTTGGGTATATCTGAATTAAGTAAGGTATTCAGTGCAAAGAGTTTGGAGAAACTGTGATCAAATGGATATATCCAAAATGTTGAGGGATTTTAATAGACCAGTTAATTGTTTCCTTTGCAATATAGGCCAAGCAGGGGTCAAAATATATATGTATATTTTCGAGGACACTTGAGATTTTCCCAAGAACTACATTTTGTTTCTCAGAGTCTCCTTTTCCATTCTCATTACCTCATAACTTAGTTGGATGCAGTTGGATAATAACATTATTTTCCCCATTTGTGCTGATGTATGGGTTATGTGGATTCTCACACAAACTGTGTTAGAAGAATTCATCAAAGTCTTCAATAACCATCACGGCTCCATTACATTTAAAGCCAAAGCATACAAGGAAAGCATTAACAAGACAATGGGCAAGTTAGCAAAGACCTTTTAAACAAAAACTGACACACACTTCTACACACAAAAAAAATCACAATAGACATGTTTTCTGTGAATTGGTGAGTTCACAGATAAATGGTTGCATGTTTACCTCAAAATACTGTTATTGCATCTGAAGTAATTCACAGTAACAAAATGCTTTGAGGTATGATACCTCAGAAATGAAAATCCTTCTGAAACAAAACTGTTCAATATTAAAATTGTCCAACTAACACAGTGTTCATTACAATAGTACCTATTACAATTTTCTCTACATGTATCTCCTGAACTCCTGCAATGTTAAGCAAGAGACTCTAAGTTCATTTGTAAGGAATTTATTACCTTAATTACTTCAAAATTATCATGACTCCCAGTGGGCTGGATATTTCTTTTTTGCAATGATTAATACGGCTCATTCCCTTTCGTAGCCCATCTAACCTCTTTGTTTCATCTCACTTTCCTTTCAGCCCCTCACTACTTTTTGCAGTCCCTCTGCCCCCTTTGCAGGTTCTCTCACCTCCTTGCAGCATCTATTTTTTCTGCTCTTTGCAGCCCCACTCCCTCTGTGGAGCAACTCTTACCCCTTTTGTAGCAGCCCCACTCTCTCCTTCAAAGCATCACTTAACTGTCCTTGTTGCTCCAGCCGTACCATCCTTTGTCCAAAGCCCCTCTACATCTGACTCACTCCCAGCCACTGGCCTCACTGACACCACTCACCTTTCCATTGGTCAGTACTGCTCCAATCACAGGTCACTTCTCTCTGGTGCTTGTGAACGTCTCAGCAATAAACACGATAGAGAACTAGCCTGTGATTGGAGGAGCACTTCCTCACTGACTTCCAATCAACTTACCAGAGCAAATTTACTCTGGTTGCTTTTGAGATTGTTTCTTTGCAGTGTTTTGAAGCATGAATTCACCCACTGCCTCTGTATTTTGATGTTTGTTGTGAATATGATTCTGTCATTACCAAAATAACTGCAGGGATACTTAGGAACGATTCTTTCAAACAGAGGATTGTTGTTGTAATCTGGAATTCATTCCAAAATGATGCGGGAGTCAGACTGAATAAGAGCTTCTTACTTGAAGACAATTAATTTGTCAAGTTATGGAGATGAAGCAAAGGCATGGGACTAAATAAGATAGCTGATTAAAACAGGCCAGATAGTCTGAATGACCTCTTTCTACACTGTAAGATGCTTCAGCAAGGATTTTTTTGGGATAACCGTGGTCCCATTCATCAGCTGCTAAGTTGGATTTGATTTAGCTGGTTATGGGAGCCCTACCTCTGTTTTGGGTGCAGCAGACAATTAACTGCCTGGCGCTAGAGCTCCAGCCTCTCTGTTGATGGGGTTCCTCTTACAAAGAGCTTCCAACCAGTGGCAGGTTGGCAGCTGGTCAGCCCCAGGCCCATGGTGGTCACTGCCAGGACCACAACTAGGCAGGACCAGCAACCATGGAATAGGTTTCATATTCCAAATAAGTGGGATTGGGCTCAATGAGGCTCTTCAGACAAGAATTGGTGAGTGGGGGCATGGCTCATTCGAGAGGGCAGGTGTTTGCTATCAATGGAACAGCCATGGCCAGCAATGGAGGGGGCATTAGTGGGCCAGAGGGTGCCCAGATAGAAGGGTCCTGGCTCTCCCTCTAAACCCCGAAGGAGGCTGTCACAGTCAGGACAAACATGCCTTAATAGCAGCATATCCGATCTTGGTCCTGGGGAATATCTATCTCTTGGTAGCTTTCCTTTGCAGGAAGAAATGATCTCCAAATGTGGGGAAGTGGCCATCCACGGCTGACAAAATGTCACTAGTGGCAACAGGAAGCTCTCAAATGGGACTTAATTGGCTGCTTAAGGATTACAGTGTGCTTAAGTGAGGAAGGTTTGCCATCAATTTCACACATTGGGGTGGTGAGAAAGTGATGTGTGTGCTATCCCTCACCATCCGAACTGATCTTTCCTCTGCAATATCTTCCCTCAACACTGTCCACACTCACTGAGACCTCGTAAAATTGAAGCCAATCTTTCTGTGCCTTCTTCCCCAGGTCTGGCACTCAACATTACAGTGACCTGGTGTCAGGGTGATGATTTCCCCTTGAAGCTCTCCAGCCAAACAGTAAGGAGGCATGGTCCTCAGAACACCTAAAGAAGGAGCGAGGCTCTGAAAGCTTGTGTTTTAAATAAACCTGTTGGACTTTAACCCTGTGTCGTGTGATTTCTGACCTCAAAATGAATGACAGCTCTTTCCAAGACCCCATTTACTGTGTAGACAGGCATGTCTCACTAGCAGTATTCCTGATGTCTGTTCCCTTTGGTTGTCCTTTATTTTCTGTAGCCACCATGAGGGTGCTTCACTGCAGCAAATTTCTGATCAAAGTGTAGAAGCTGAAATTGCTCGTGTGAGCAAAATAGATTTTGTGTGTCACTTAATTCATCTATAGTTTACATTCTTACTTTTCTGAGTGGCAGCTTGGAATGATTCTAAAGTGGTGGAATTAAGACACTCACTGGCATGGCCATGCTTGTGAAGGAGTTTATCTGCAAATCACCTTGTGTCCATTGGAACAATTTTGCCACAGCCTCCCTTGTGAATCTGATGTGCGGCATTCGCAAATTGTGGTACGTATGCTTCTTTGAATGCCACTCCAGAGTCTTGAGTACAAAATCTAGCCTGATCGTTGTATTTTGATGTGTTATTTATAAGTAATAGAAATTAGGGAATGTGGATTCAGTTTACTTGTAAATCTCATTCAAGTTTATTTAACAGCTCATAATACAGATAACAGTTCCAGTTAACTATGGCATGCACCTAGACTATCTAGCATGCTTCCTGCTGCATTGGACTTCTGCACATAATGGTTTGTTATATGGTTTCATCACAGTCCTTGGCTTATTACCTCTAAAAACCACACAGCTCTTAAAGCAATTCTACAGCACTGATGTTCCATTGCAATATTGAGGGATTGCTGGATTCTCAGAGGTGTGGACTTTCAAACGAGAAGTTCATTGAATAAGCTCCTTCGACCCCCCTCACCCTCCCTCAGGTAGATGTACAAGATCTTGCATTGCTATTTCGTCGAAGGAAAATATTGTCCTGGCTAATGTTTATGACTCAATCAACATCATTAAACAAAATAGATAATCTGTTTATTTGACATTGCTGTTTATAAGAGGCGACTGTGCACAAATTGGCTGCCACTTTTTCAATGTTCCAGGAATAACTACACTTAAGAAATATTTTATTGGCTGTAAAGCACTTTGCAATATACCAAAGTTGTGAAAATGCCTATTTTAAGCCAAATATTTTATACTTATTGGTGCATTCAAACCAGATCTGTGTGCCTGAATGTAGGTCCCCCTACTCCGCACTGCCTGGGTCTTCCTCTTCTGGAGAATTTACATGCAAAGAGTTTCCAGTTTGCTGCTGTTAGGATTCTAAGTGAAAAAAATAACAGTGCCAGTGCAATTGACTGAAAATGGCTATTGGCCTCATGAGCCAATGAAAAGAATAGGAAGAAAAAGCCTTTAAATTTTCAGTCCATTCCTCTTCTAAAACTCTTATAATCTGCATTTGTAAGTGGCAGTGTTCCCAGCAGCCCTTGGCAGCCATTGTTTCTGAGCAGCTATGTGAGAAACCATGTGCAAACTAGGGCATTGATATACTTCAGTCTTCATCTACATGGATCCAACTATCTGGTGTTACTAGCATCTTTGAAAACTGCAGTAGGAAAGCTGAAAGTGGTGAATCTGATTCAAAAACAAAAACTATTGGAGAAAACGCAATAGTTCTGGCAGCATCTGTGGAGAGAAAGCAGAGTTAACGTTCTTCAGTTTTTTTTGTTAAATGGAGAATCTGATATCTTTTACTCTGCTACTTCTTGTTAATGGTGTGTACAGGATGCCCATTTATTAGATCTGGACAATCTGAAAATCCCCCAAGAATTTGTCAGGTGAGATAACGAGAGTTAAAAGAAGGACGGGAAGTGGGGTACCAGGAAAGAGACTGGATTGAGATGGGTAGAATTTGTTTAACAGTGCAGAGTGTTGAGAGGACCCAACTGTTCTTCTGTACTTCAATAGCGTAAGACTTCTGTTTCATCCAAGTTGGTTTTGGATTTGAATGCAAAAGTATTACGAGGCAAAACTGTGGACTCAGTTAGCTTCAGTGATTAGCATTTATTTCTGATGTTTGGGGTGAATTTTGAACCCAGATTCAAGGGGGGAAAGGCCACTATTCTAAGCCATTACACCATTTCGTTTCTATAACTGTGATGATTAGCACATAAAAGACGCAGCAGTCACTGTTGTAAATCAATACCAATATATTTAATACGTGAATATTACACAGAGAACATATGAATTAGTTTAAATGAGCTAATTGTCATTGAAACAAATATGTAATCTATCAAGTTTATGTCTTATAAAGATTAAAGATTTTAATAAGAAGAAGTCGAATTAACATAATGTAATGCCATCTATTGACCAGTGATGAACTGTGTACCATAAAGGCTTGTGTATAAGTTCCATCCTAATACAGATTTGTCATGTGAATTAGCAGTTGGGCCAAAGGAGAAAAGATGGAATCACACTTCCAAGCTGACAGATCATGACAATTTGGATTTTCAAGTTTTTATATAGAGTGGGTGGGATTTAATGCACTCCTCCCCTGGTGGGTTTAGTGGTGGGTTGTGTTTAGTTGGGTGGGGGAACCTTCTTCCTTCCCCTCTCCTCCCCAGTTAAGTATGAGGTGGAGAAGCCCATGGGCAGCCTTCATGCCTTGCCACTAATGGAGACCCATAAGTGGAAATTTAACATCATTTAAGAGTTTCATTTCATTGCTGCAGCTGTAAACACAATGGTGCCACCAAGCACACGGAGGGAAGTAGTGGTCTAGTGGTTCTATCATGGGCCAAGTGATCCAGAAGCCAGGGTCATGTTCTGGGCACCAGTGCAGTTCTAGAATCTCTACCTTTGGGCTAACAGGTCTGGGGTCGAATCAAAAAAAGCCATTCGTCATTAATTACGTTAGCACTTTACTTTTCCACCTAGATCCCCAACAGTAGCACATGGGAATCTCTCTGGAAATATACCTTCTACAAGAGGAAGACCAAAGAGGTGGGGAGGTAGGGAGGGAGGACGAGGGTGGTCCTACTAACTATGTGCTTTGAATGCAGCCAATCAGATATGTGTCATAAAGTATCTCAACAAGTTGAATAAATATATTTATAACAAGCAAACCCATGTAGGGTTGCCCGCAGGCTTCAGGGAGATTGACTAATGAGCCTGATTGAGGGATCTCACATTGGGAAAGTGGGACGTTCCTGCTCAGAATCACTCCTGTCCTTGTTTACCGAATCCCTCCATGATCTCCATAATCCTCACCCCAAGATGACTGTCCTACCGTCACCTATTTCGGGCCTTTGATCGAGAAATGATTCTAGGCATCACACCAACAGCAACAAGTACATCCCCAGTGGCATTTATTATAACAGGTCCCTGGGCGAATGTCCCTCATTTCTTATGGTACCAGGCAGCAATACCCCCAAATAATTATGCTCAGGGTGACGAGGGATGAAGTGGCTCCTCTTCTTATTTCAACCCCTCTCTTCGTTGGTCACAACAAGGCTACTTTGAAAATGATCTCTTCCCTCCTGGACAGCTTTCCACAATTAAAATGTTTTAAAGGAGACAAATTAATTAGGCTTTCTTGAGTTAAGGAAAAATTGACTTTATTAAATACAAAACATAAAGAAAACATGATACATGTGCACGGAGATTAGGAATGTGAAACTGAGTTTAAAAAAGAAGTTAAAAAGATACAAATCAATCTCTGGCTTCCCTGATGAGTGGATGGTGGAATGTTGCAGAGTTAATTTAGATAATACCAGTAATGCTGATGGTGGTAGTGAAGCTGGTCATTTTCAGATTCTTGAATATGATTGGTTTTGCTTCTTTACCCTTCAATGTCAAATTAATTTTGTCTGACGTATTGTTCAATGTGTGAGTCTACATTATTTCAAGAGGCTTTTCTGGGCTCTTATCCTTTTTACAGCAACAATTGGAAACAACTTTTCCCAGACTGTGATAACACAGTGTGGAGCTGGAGGAACACAGCAGGCCAGGCAGCATCAGAGGAGCAGGAAAGCTGACGTTTCGGGTCTGGACCCTTCTTCAGAACTGTGTCTCAGACTGTCTTTTGTTGCTTTGGAAAGTGTGGGTTCACATTTTAAGATGCAACAGCAGCTCCTTTGTGCTGTTGTGCCAAACCTGGAGGTGTCCATGTCTTCCAGGGCAGGACTTTGTAAGACCTGGGGGTGCCACAGAGACCCTTCACACTCCTGCAATATAGTGTGCATTTACACTTGCCTGCTGCTGTGTGCTAATAACTAACATATCACTTTACAATTTCATCAGCATGAAGAAGGCAAAATAGTTCCCTGTTTCTGCAACCACCCTTCACAATAAAATCTTTTGATATCACAATGTACTCACTTTAATGGACATTGCCAGCCCTATTAATTATGATATTAATGACCATAGAATCATTGAATGGCAAGGTAAGCATGAGCAAGGCAGTGTTTGACTGAATTCAGCATAAAGGAGCCTTTGTAAAATTGAAGTCAGTGAAAATCAAGCTTAAACTGTACGCCACTTGAAGTCATACCAGGCGCAAAAGAAGATGCTTGTAGCTGTTGGATGCCAATCATCTCAGCCCAGGTGTTCCTCAGGTAGGGGGCCAAACCATCTTTGACTGCTTCATTAAAGACCTTCCTTCCATCATAAGATCTGAGATGGTGATATTCAGTAAGGATTTCTGTATTCAGTACAATTCATAGTTCCTCAGATACCGAAGTAGTTCATACCCAAATGCAGCAAGACATGGGAAAAAGTCAGGCTTGGCTGATACATGATAAATTACATTCACACCATGTAGGTACCAAACAATAACCACTAACAACAGGAGAGAATTGAACCCTCTTCCCTTGTATTAACATAATTGCATTCCTCACTATTAACATCATAAAGGGGTAGCTATTGACCAGAAATTAAATTGGACGAGCCATATAAATGCTATAGCTAAAAGAGCAGGTCATAAGCTAGGAATTTTGTGACAAGAAACTCATCTCCTGAAACTCAAAGCCTGTCTACCATTCACCAGGCACAAGCCAGGAATGAGGTGGAATGCTTGGGTAAGAGCAGTTCCAATAATACTCAAAATTCTTGACAGCACCCAGGACACAGCAACCCATTTGACTGGAAGCTCATTCCGAATACTGTAGGACAGTTGATACTATTTAATATGAATTTCTTTATTTGCAACAACAACCACTGTAATTTTTTTTCACAAATCTTCCAAAGTGCTTTTATTTTAAATTCTTTCACAGATATTAAAGCTTCCCAAATCTCTTCTTGGGCAGAAGGAGTATGTAGTGGAACTCCAGCTACCTCTACACTTTGTCAACTTGCCTGAATGTTCTTATGCCCTTGGGAAGAATGAGACCAATGAGAACACACTGGACAACAACTCAGGCCTGAAGGTAACTTGTAGCAGTCTAGTGTAAGATGTCACAGTCTAAATGCAGATGGCCCTTGATTTCAGCCCACGTTTAATAACCTTGTCTGATTTATGTGTCTAATTCATTTTGGAATAAGCCACGGTGTATTGAATCTTTGACAAATTTTCACAAATATTCCCAAAGCAGTCTTGTAGAAAGTGTGCATTAAGTCTTAATTTGGAGATCACATTGCTTTTTAGAAAGATACTTGATAAGTGTTCCATTTGACCAACGTGTCAACCTTCCTGCTAACTGCTACTTAATATTTTTTCATTTTTACTTTGTTTAATGCCTTGACTGTAGCTAAAAGAATCTAAACACAATTTATCAACATGAAGTTACCATGCACATAATAGTAATGAAATGCTTAGAAATTTAATAACGTCTAAGCAAACAAAAGACACAATCTAATTCAAATTAAACATTAATGAATTATTATAATGAAAATGGCTAGGTGTAGCAAATATTTGGATTAGGGTATTCCTACTCCAACTGTTTTGAAAAAAAATCTGAAAAATAAATTTTTCTTAAATGTGCACCACGCTGGGTCTAAAAATAATGTCATTCTACAAAAATACACATGGTAAATAGCATTTATTCTTCATTTTTTACATTTGTGATTGTGGACTGAGATGGGACAAGAGCTGTTTTAAAAACCAAAAACTCCTGAAGGGAAAGGAAGTGTAGTTTGCAGATGAACTGGAGCCGAGGGGTGTGTACAAATGGCGATTCAGCCAGCAATAAGTAGCTGATTGGTCTGTGGATGTGTGATCAGTTTTTTTAAATTCAATTGTGGTGTGTGGGTGGCTAGTTAATATTTATTATTTGTCTTTAGTTGCCCTTGAAAAGGTGGTGGTGAGCTGCCTTCTTGAACCACTGCAGTCCATGTGCCATAGGTAAACCCACTATACCCTTTGCAAGGGAGTTCCAGGATTTTGACCCAGGGACAATGAAGGAATGGCAAAATGTTTCTAAGTCAGAGTGGTGAGTGGCTTAGAGTGACACACATAGGTGGTGGTGTTCCCATGTATCTGCTGCCCTAGTCCTTCTAGATAAAAGTGCTCAAGGGTTTGGAAGGTGCTTTCTCAGGATATTTGGTGAATTGCTGCCATGCATCAGACATTGCTGCTATTGAGCATCGGTGGTGAAGGGAGTGGATGCTTATGGATGTTTGTCAAACCAGCAGGCTGCTTTGTCTTGGGTGGTATCAAGATTTTTGGGTATTGTTGGAGCTACATTTATCCCAAGCAAGTGGGGAGTATTCTGTCACACTCCTGACTTGTGCCTTGTAGATGGTGGACAGGCTTTGTGGAGTCAGGAAGTGAGTTACTTGCCACAGTATTCCTAACCTTTGAACTGTTCTTGTAGCCACTGTATTTATACAGTGAGTCCATTTGAGTTTCTGGTCAATAGTAACCTCCAAAATGTTGATAGTGGGGTCTCAGTGATGGTAAAGGCTGGTGGTTAGATTGTCTCTCATTGGATATGGTCATTGCCTGGCATTTGTGTGGTGCACATATTACTTGCAACGTGCCAGCCCAAGCCTGGATATTTTCCAGAACTTGTTGTATTCGGACATGGACTGCTTCAGTATGTGAGGACTTATGAATGTGCTGAACATTGTACAATCATCAGTGAATATTCCCACTTCTGACCTTATGATGGAGGGAAGGGTTAGGTTCTCAGGTAGCTGAACATTTTGGGACTGTGGAAAGGATACAGAAATGGCTTCAAATCTCCAAGAGATCAAGAACTGCCTGTTCTGGGCAATAAATGCCACTCACAGTCTGAATACAACCAGTTTATCTTTCCTTCAGCTGTTGCTCTAAACTATAATTTTTAGTTAATAAGTCAGAGACCTTTTATAAGCGTGAACCAGCCACCTTGTGCCTCTTGCAAGCTAGTGAAAACATTTAGAGTAGGAAGATGAGAAAACAGTGATCTTATCAGCACAAGAACTATCTCAGTCAGATTGTGTGAACAAAAGCCACTGAATTGCTTTTCTATTTTTCTCTCCTGTCATACACCCATGTTGCTTTTCTTGTCTGTGTGCGTATGTATATATTTGTTTGGGGAATTAGAGTATTAACTCATAGAGTTATATGCCTGTGGTTTATATTTGTTTACTTAAAGCCAGAGTCTGCTTTGTCATAAATAATAATTCTTGTTAAGTACAGAAACCATGCTTTCTGAGTCTAAAAACCAGGTAAATTGGGGAGTTCTGCAAACTTTTTAAAAAATCTTTAACTTTTATGATGACTCCAAGAATAGCTGGGCTTTATTTCCAGTCAGATACCCTAGTGAGGTGTAACAGTATCAGTTTTATATAGGCTACAGTTCTAAATGCTAGTGCATTTCTTGATTTGTTTTATATGTGTTGCAGTTAACTCTCAAGTGAAGCAAACAGTTCACAAAGGAATAGGCAGAATTATTAAATGAACGCTTTCAATTTGTTTTTACAGTGGAAGAAAGGGATAAAATAACAGTTGTATAAGGAAATCTAAAAATTAGTCAAGGGAGTAGACTTATAAGTAAAACAATGATCATGGGGATAATAATAGGACTGAAGAGAGAGTCTTTTTCATGATCAGAGCAGGCTGGTGAGGCAGCAGCCATTAGTGGTGAGAGTGGGCTGCTAAGGCGGCGGTAGTGACCTAGCGATTGGAACAGCGCCTGCACCATTTTCGAGATGGGACTTGGGCCTCTGAGATCTGGACTTTTCTTGCTTCCCTTTTGGCTCTGTTAACTCATTTAATTCTCGTTTTTGTAACCAAGTGGACGCGAGTGAATGGTTACTTTGTGCACTTTTCACTATACTTATGTATTCCTGTACTTAGTATGTGTGACAAATAAAAAGATCAAAATCTAAATCTAAGGTGTCTTCCCCCAGTGGTTTGAAAGAAATAGGTGAGAAAGTTGCATAGGTATTTGTCATTTCTTTCCAAAAATCTCTAGATTTTTAATTATGGTTTTGATTAGGAAATATGTGAATATCACTCCATTATATAAGTTGAGTAACAAAGATTCTAGGTAATGACTGATCAAAGAACATTTTGTGGATTTCTGAAGGGTGGGTCAACTTTGACTAATCTAGTTGAACTTTTTTGTAGAAATCCGTGGCAACTTGGCAGCAGCAATGGATATTGTCCAATGAAATTACAGAAGACATTTGATACAAGAGATAGTTAGCAAAAATGAGAGTATGTGAAATTGAAGGCAACCAATATGGGATAGTAACAGGTTAGGAGGTAGAAGACAGTAGAGTTAGAAGGTTTGTTGATTGATTAGTGAGATGTGACATGTGATGTTTTCCATAGATGTATACTGAGACCTCACTGCTTTGCTGCATACGTTATTGGCTTGGATAAAAGAATATCTTTTTAAATACAAGCTTTTAGATAATCTGAACATACAAAGAATGCACAAAACGTTTTGGAGATGGAAGCAGGAATTGCTGAAGAAATATAAAAATATTATTGTATAAAAATATATCATATAAAAAAAACTGAAAAAATACATGTGCAAAAGTATCCTAAGTGGAATTTCATGTAGGGAATTGTGAAGTCATCTGCTTTTGGTATGAGGAAGGTGAATTGAAAATATTTTTGTCATGTTGAGCAACCAGGATAGAAATGAGTGTATTTTGCACCCAAAAGGCATGTGTAAGGTGGATATAAAGTGAGGCATTTTAACTGCCAAACAAAGATTCCGAAAGTACTGCAGATGCTGTAAATCAGGAACAAAAACAGAAGTTGCTGGAAGCTCAGCATCTGTGAAGAAAATGTCAGAGTTAACATTTTGGGTGTGGTGACTCTTCCTCAGAACCACTTCCTCATACTGCCAGTCAGTCTGTGTGAAATTTAAGCAGGTATTGGTCCCACTGCCAAAACAGCAGGGCCCATTTTCCAGAAATTCCTCTTAAAGAGCCATTGCACGATGGCTCAGTGGTTAGCACTGCTGCCCTATTGTGGCAGGGACCTGGGTGTGATTCCACCCTCGGGCAACTGTCTGTGTGGAGTGTGCATGTCCTTCCCATAACATGCACACTCCACATGTTGTATGGGTTTCCTCCCACTGTCCAAAATGTGTAGGCTAGGTAGATCAACCATGGGAAATGCAGTGTTGCAGGAATAGAGTAGGGTGGTGTGTCTGGGTGGAATGCTCTTTGCAGGGTTGGTGTGGACTCGATCGGCGGAATGGATTATTCCCATGCCATAGGGATTCTATGATTCTATGACATTCCATGTAACTTAGAGGCCAAATGTCTTTTAGAACACCCGCTTGATAAACTTGGCAACAATGATCAGGACAAGCACCAGACATCTCTCACGGAAATTGCCAGCAGTTGCTGAATTTCTCCAGCAACCAAACCCAGCTAGATGAAATTTCCTAATTTCTCTTGTGCAAAAAAAAGGCTAGGCTCAAAATGGTGTAAAAAGTCAGAAGTCACGCAACACCAAGTTGTATTCCAACAGGTTTATTTGAAATCACAAACCTTCGGTGTGTAACCCCTTGATGAAGGAGCAGTGTTTTGAAAGCTTGTGATTTCAAATAAACCTGTTGGACTATAACCTGCTGTTGTGCGAATTCTGACTTTGTCCACCCCAGTAAAACACTGGCACCTCTACATCAAAATAATGTAGGCAGTCTATGTGGGCAAACTTCTTAGAGCTATTTCTGAACTTAATTGACTAATTTCATGGATAAATTAGTGACGGTTCCCCACCCCACTCCCCCAAATTTTGTAATTATTCATGCTTACTATATCCTGCTGCAAATATTATTTTTAGCTGCATGTCCTGATCTGAATGAGCAAAGAAAACGTTACTGCTAGCAATCTAATTTGTTTTGTTGTCATTGCTAGTTCTGGATCGCTGGGTTTAAAAAAAAGAACATTTTGATTAGATGGGCTCTGCAGTGCTTGCTAATTGATGCTTGGTTGCTTTCTTCAGGAATTGCCAATGACTTTTTATTTCGGTCAATGGGATATTTAAACCAATCAGCATGATTAATGTACCAGATAGTTTTCTGTGTTAGCCACTGTATTAACTGATTTTTATGTGTGTTATTGATGCGTAACATTATATTGATGCACTAAATGCAAGCCTTCTAAGTACATAGATTGATACGCAAAGTTGCCAAGGTAAATTAAATAATATTGTAGGGCTGAGTCTTTTTTTTTCTTGGCTGAGTTGAGTCGCATTATGTTTTTTGGAGGGATTTCCTCTGTGAGGCCTAGTGAGCTTTTTCACCATTTCTTAGCAAACTTGCCTCATTAATTATCTGCCTCACCCCTATGGTATCACTCATGTCTGATTCTGGCTCCATATTACCATGTGCCATTCCCAGAGCCACCACTCAGTAGAAAAACTGAAAAGAGACCAGCTCATGTGACATATCCCTGGGATAGCGCAGTGGGCTCCCTTCACAGGATGAGTTAAGATAGTTCTTGTGTTGATCAGAACACTGCTTCTCGATCTTCCTTCTCTGGATGCTTTCACTGATTTGCAGGGGCTGGTTCACAATTATAAAATGTCTCTGACTTATTAGCTAGAAATCATGCCTCATAACAACTGCTGGAGAAAAAAAATAAACTGTTTTTTATCGGCTTGGACTGGCTTTTACTGTGGAGACTAGAGAGACCTCCTGAGCTGTTGGAGGTCTGACGTTTCTCTGTAACTTGTTAACAACCCCAAGTGCACAATTAAAAGTATAGAAAAAGGAAAAGACATGGTCTTTAAACTCATGCCATCTTTGAAAGGCTGATGTGCACCCAGACAGTCATTGGCAATCCAGCCTCTAATTGGCAATGTCATGACATATTCTGTTAACAACAGCTTTGTGAGTAGTACCCACAGTAGACCGACATCTTGTCATTGTCCAGTAGGGGAACATCATAATCAGGCAAGCAATTGGAAAATTCTAAACATGAACTATAATTTACAGGTAGCAAACAAAATTGTCAGGAGGAGCTGAATTTCTCCAGTGACCAAACACAGTTAGTGAAATTTCCAATTTCTCTAGTGCAAAAAAAAAGTTAGGCTCAAAATAGTGTAGTCACTGTATGTGGGGGAAATTTCTTAGAGCTATTTCTGAGCTTCATTGACTAATTTCACGGATAAATTAGTGATTGCTGCCCTAAATTTTGTAATTATATCCTGTTATTATATCCTGCTACAAGTATTAATTTTAACTGTATTTCCACAAACAAAACTAGTGGAGGCTGCAGTTCATCCTGACAATGTAACAGAGATTTCAGCATCATGACCAATGACCATTCTATGATGATCTGTTGCACTCAGTTCTCATCTACTGGAAGTGGATGTCAATCAGGTCCTGTCTGGCTTGCAGCACTCAATGCAGCTGAGCTTCTTCCTCCCTGATGTCCTCATCCTCTTCATCAGAAAACTGCTCCCCTCCTTCCCAGTTCCTCACATCACCTTATTGCCAGCACACCAGGATAATGTGACACACTGTGTTCGGACTATACTGGAAGGACCTCTCCAATCAGTCTAACCAATGCAACTGCATCTTCAACAGCCCCATCCTTTGTTCTGCCCTGCCCTGTTTGGAGCATGGGCAGCATTGTATCTGTACTCCGTATCAATCGCGGAGGTGGGGTTGGGGGTGGGGGTTGGTGTGCAATAGCATCATGAGCCATGGTTGTACTGGGTTGCCCTTGTCTCCCAGTAGCCAGCCTGATAAAATATCTGTATGCTCAAATGCACCAGGTACACTAGAGTGCCCCAGAATATAGGCATCATAGCAGCTGCCAGAGTAATGGGCAAACACCCTTAGGAAGTGGTAACAATCTTCAGATTTACGACACCCCTTCCTGTTGATGAATGCTGCAGCACTGTGATATGGCCCTCTCAGTTCCACACGTGTACAGTAAACAGCACCTTAAACCTGAGGGAAGCCAGCTATGTCCCAAATCTTACTGCCCAGGCTACAGCACTGAGCTCATCTTGTAGGAACGAAATGAACTGGTGTGAGCTTGCAAGATGGCATGAGTCACTGTCCTAATGCATTTGGGAGTGTACAACTGAGAGATCCCACACAGGTCACACTGGAAGGAGCCAGTCACATAGGAGTTCAAGGCAAGTGTCACGTTCATAGCCACAGGAAGAGGATGGCCACCTACTCCTGCAGTCCTGAGATCGTGCTCCTGCATCTGGTATAGTTCTGTACAGAGTCCCAGGACATACAGAGCCCAAATCAACACTGTGCCTTGCTTATCCTCCGTAAGTGGAGTTGGAGTTGGAAAACTCGACTTTTTATACACCCGGCATGTTCTGTGGGGCCCTGTGGCAATGGTCTCTCCCTGAACTGTGCTCTCCTGGTCTTCCTGCAACCACCTTCGCCTTTTTAAGTAGATAGCCACATCCACACAGGACCCTTGATGGAAATGATCTACTTTGGGAACACCAAGACCAAAGGAGCTTCTTAGTTCTCAGAACAGTCATCGGTGACATTGCCCAGAATTGAGGTCTATTTAGGGGGACATGTTGCATGTGGATAAGGAGGGTCATGTCTCAGTCATCTATCCACATTCAGCCTCAGTGTGTGCAGTAAAGTTCTGAAAAGGGTTGGCTGCAGCAATCCGAGACCCTTCCCATTCCAACTTCTCACTGCATTCAGTGCAGTGACCATCATTGCACTGACATCACAAATGATGAAGCGATGGTGTGTGGCTCCCACAGGACCCTTGGCCAGTTACATGAAGAAAGGTTTGCCATTAGCCAGCAAAAAGCTGCTTCATGTATTTGTTCCATTGATGACCTAGCATTTATCAAACGTGGATATTTGTCCATCAAACTGACAGTGACTCTGCCCACCCTGAGCATTATTCCAGCAATTTTCACCACACTTCCCATCCAGTGAACCAAAAGTGATGGAAATAAATCCAGCTCGTAGAGGACATCATCAGTATTGGGCCCGGCATGCTCACCAGGTACACCGCTCCCCATCCCCGACACAAGCCTCCAAGTCCTCCATGATCTCTAATTACTCTGACAGCTCATTCCATCATGTTCTGCGATCTGGAGAGCCACCAGACTGAGCTTCCCCCGAGCCCCAGCATTATGCCTTAATGATGCCCATCCTTCTCCTGCATCCTCCCCCTATGGAGGCCATGGTGGTAGCCTCTGCCACTAACCGTTCTCCCTCCTGTAACCTACCGTGCCATCTCATGTTCCACATACCCACCCCCACCATTCACCTTGAGTTCCCCCAGTTCCCCACCCCGTCGTCATCCTTGTACCTCCGCTGCAATTGCCTCTGCCTTCCCAGACAAACAAGCATGGGCTGCCCCACTCTTCCTGCCATCGCACCTACCTGAATGATTGGCAGACAGGCTACGAGGATCATGTTTGCGGCAGACCTCTGGCCAACTTCAAAGGGCAGCCCCTTGATATGACTTACCAGGCCCTTGAGCACTACGTTTCAGTATGTGATTCACCAGACTAATTCCTGAGTTGGCGGGACTGATGCTTGAAAAGAGACTGAATTAGTTAAAACTATATTCACTGGAGTTTAAAGAATGTCGTAGTGGGGGATAGTCTAAGGATAAGGGGTAGGCCATTTGGGACTGAGCTGAGAAGTTTCTTCACCCAGAGAGTGGTGAGCCTGTGGAATCCTCTGCCACAAAAAGCAGCTGAGGCCAAACCATTGAATGTTTTCAAGAAAGGGTTAGATAAAGTTATTGAGGCTTAAAGGATCAAAGCATACAGGGAGAAAGCAGGAATAGGGTTCTATGTTGGATGATCAGCTATGATCATAATGAATGGCATAGCAGGCCTAAAGGATGGAATAGCTGATTCCCATTCCTATCTTCTAAGTTTCTATGACTCGTCTGAATAATTCTTATGGCCCTCCGAGATTGGTTGCTGGATACTCCTGTGATTGTACTTTGATAGATCCCCTGATGTGAGTATCCCAAGTGGAGAATTGGTGGTGGCCAAGCCTCTAGACTGTGCCCATGTCCGACGATACGAGGACCTCCTGACTGACATTAGCCCTCCCTTTGGCTGAACTGAGGACAGTTTCTGATCTGGCTGTGTGAGGGAATAAACATGCAGTATTTTTATTGTGCAGGTAGCTATAGATGTGAGATTGCTGTCTCATGATGTCTTCAAATGTGGGGGCAGTACCTGACCTGTGAGAGTTGCCAAACAATTAGAGGCCAATACCCAGCACTGGCAGCACCACTGGAAATGGTAGCCCCTGAAGGTACTGAAATGCAGCCTTGATAGAGGATTAATGATGGAGCCCCAGGAATCAGGTGAGTGGGGCAAAGTCAAAGTGGTGAGACAGGAGGGCTAGGTGAGGGAAAGTGAAGGGAATAGGTGAGTATGTGGGGAGCGGGTTGCATATTTAGGGTAGGGTGAAGAATTAATTTGCGAGTGGCCAATAATCTCTAATGGTTCTCTCCATTAGGCATGAGCTGCCCAAATGCCTGGTTTACCCAACAGGTTGCCCACATGTCAGGACCCTTGCAGGGTGCTGTTTAAATACCAACAGTCGTGCAGTGGGTTCCTTAATTGGTGACTGAAGGGCCTCAAGTGGCCTCAGAAAATCTGTCCACGTGCCTTGCTTCCCTAAGATTCAGTCAGAGTGAGATATGGTGGTGGTGGGATCTCCACCTGGCACCTTCCTACCTGATCACATGGACCCCTCTTCTCTGAACCTGCCTGCAATCAGGACATTCAATTCAGCCACGTAACTCTGCAAGGATAATTTTCTAGATTTGTGTTATTGGCATAAATTTTGAAAAAGAACGACTTTCATCACTATACTCCCTTTCACAACCTCAGGATGTCCTGAAGTGCTTTACAGCCAATGAAGTACTTTTGAGATATAATTAGTCACTGTGGTAATATAGGAAACACGGCAGCCAATTTGCACATAGTAAGCTCCCTCAAACAGCAATGTGACAATAACCATATACTCTCTTTGATAATATGAACTGTTAGGGACAAATATTGGCTGCAGAACCGGTGAAAATTCCTTTCTCTTCATTGAAATGATACCATGGGATTTTTTAAATGTCTATCGGAGAGGGCAGATGAGACCTTGATTGAACATCTCATCCAAAAGTCATCATCTGATACTTCCTGTTCCTTCAGTGATGCACTGGGATATGTGGCTTGATTTTTGTGTTTGAGTCTCTAGGTTGGGATTTAGAATCGAGCACCTTCTGACTCAGAAGTGAAAGTGCTATCAACCAAGCCACTGTTGATGTGAATGAGCCCATGTATACTTCCATGAAGTATATACATCCTTGCAGAGTGAAACCATGTGGAATTGCCTAGAAGACTAGCTCGTGTATTGAAATGTTACAAACGAAAGCAGTTTAAATGCTGTTGCCCACGTCAGGTACTGATTCAAGTACATCCTGTTTAACATTCCTCCAGGTGATTTATCCAAAGGCAATACTGACTTCTAATATTTTGGTTATAAATTGACAAATCTCTTTTGAGAGTCTGGACGATTAATTATTTGTAATCTTCAAGAGGTCTTTCAATATTGCACTATGTAACTATCAGATATAACTAAAGAAAATAGTCAACTACGCGGGGTTATAAAAATGTGATAATCATTATTAAATTATGTTGTAATTATTGTATCCCTGATTGTTTACAAGGGAATTCTAAAATTACTTCTGCAGTACAGCTGCATCACAGAACTTAAAGTTTTGTTAAACTCCGGACCTTTCCCAGATTAAAGCTCCTGCAGACCAGACTAGCAGTCATTTATATTAATGTGTAGGTCCACTTAGGGATCATTACACTGCCTCTGAGGTTCAGAGGTCTATGCTAACTTGAGTAAGATCCCATTAAGATATCAACAAGGAGCCTATGATGTGTGTGGTCACTTGACATGAATATTACTTACATCCTCATCTATTTCAGTAAGGTTACAAAGTCGCTTCTGGCTGTTAGCTTTTATTCTCAAAGGACAGTTTTTCATCTTGCAGTCAAACCTATTTGTAGATCTTAAATGTAATACACCTTTAGAAAGTAACTTAGGTAAGGTCTAATCAAGACATATAAATAAAATTCTTTTAGCTCATTTCTTGGCAAATTATTATGTGAAACCAATTATTTGAGTTGGAGCTAAACTGAATTTGTATCTGAAATGACTCTTTCTATCGCTGAAAAAAACTGGAATCAGGTCCCATCTCGCTGTAAGTTTCAGCCATAGTATGTCATCTTTGGGATTAGATCCGATGCTGTATAGCTGCCAACTGAAGAAACCACAAACTAGAGAATTCAATTTTCAATGCAGTGCAAATAAAATATAGCTTCAAAACAAAAAAATGTTTAGTGATATCCTGAACACCAGCACATCATTGAAGTCTGACAGTCAGGAGAAATTCAAATGAAGAATTTTATGGGAATCCGCGGCCTGTCAGCCGTATCTGGGCTGTTATGCCAATGGTTGCTTTGCAACATGAAAAGGAAAGTGTTTGTAAGTGCTATCTGTTTAGCAGCAAGTATCACCATGGACTGACATTAAAACATTTATCCTTAATTTAAAAATATTTGTTTAAGCCTTCAGTATCCATTTGTTTGTTTGATGCATAAAAGCTAGTCTTTCTTCAGACAAATTGTTGAATGTTATAGAATATCAAATATAAAGTCATTCAGCCTGTTCCTGCTGCTGGCTCTTTGAAGAGATCTCCAATCAGTGATACTAACCTGCTCTTTCCATGTGACCCTGTAGCTGTTTTTCTGTTTAAAGTCTGTATCCTGCACAGGCAACATGATAAATAACAGCGTCTAAGTAAATGGTTTACCTGAACCTGTGTAAACTTTCCATGGATTTACATCCATATGATGCTTGCAGCATTAGATATAAAGTAGCAGTGTAAGCACAATATACATTAATGATAATAATGTATGCCAAACCTGTAATTTGAAACCTGGCCTACAGTAGAGGAGACATATAATCTGCTATATAGAGCTGACCACTTTGTTTAATTTCATTATTATACATTGAGTTGAGTGTCTATTATTACCATATGGATGTACCTGGTAGGAAACTGTGGTATATGTCAATCATTTAACTTCGTGTTTACACTCACCATCTTGCTCGAGCATTCAGAGATGGATCATTCTATTCGAAGTAATTTCTACACAAATCTGCTGTAGATATTGTGTTTTGTGACGTATAATGTTGTTAGAAATTCATCTATGAAGGATGAGTTTACGAGAGTGTTATAGATAGTGTGCAGCGGAAATCTTTCCATGTGCTTACCAAGAAATTGAGATGTTCCACCTAGCCCATTTCTCCATCTGCTTGTGGCAGTGTAAAGTCATGTCCGTGTGCTGCATTAAATGGTTTGCAACAACAAAAAGATGCTTCTTTCTCTATTTTATCAAAGATGTGGTCACAGTTGATGGACTGGGGTTTCTGTCAAAGTGCTCTGGGACATTTTTCAGTGCAATTCCACCAATGTTCGCTTAACCAACACAAAAACTGTTGGATTTTAAGTGCAATTTGCATCCGACGCAGCTCAAGTTTCTGTGATCTTTTGCGATGGTCTTAAACACCCAATTAGAAAAAGCCTCTGCCCATAAAACTGGCCATGCACCCTCTTGTGAATTAATCACTATTTGGAGCTTCTGCAAATTGTTTCTGTTCTCAGGCCCACACAGAGGCTTCAAGAGCTTTGCTGGTTATTTTGGGCACAAGGACACTAATAGGTAGGATTGGAAAGGTTATATGAAGGAACTCATTACTGTGTCCTAATCTAACTAGAAAATAGAACTGTACTTTTTTGAAAGGTCATTTTCAATGAACTTCAAAGCATTTGGTAGATTGGCACTGTGATTCAAAATGTTTAACTTTTTCTGCTAAACACAGTATTATTCAAATTTTACCAAGCTTCCATGATTAAGTATATCAAGGAATGTTTTCTTAATGCAACGTTTAAAAAAAGTATTAACACATTGCTTGATTATGCTGGATAAAAACAGATTTCGCTCTTCCAGTTATGCAAATGAGTTTGAACAGAAATTTGGATCGAAAAGAAAATGCCTTTCAAATTGGGTGCAAATTTGAGCACCGTTTGCCTTGGAATTGCCAATAGAGCCCCAAATGGGGCTCAATTACAGTGGTATTGTGGCAAAAGCTCAGTATGACAGAACAAAATAGCAAAGAAATTTGAAAGTAAGATGTGGCAAACAAAGTATGTTTTATTTTAGCTGTAGTGACATTGTCCACCTAGAGAATTTGCATTTTAATGCCAGGGCTCCCAAACTGGGTATCATGACCCTGAGTTGGAACACAAGATGAGTAGCTGTGGTGGCAAACATTTTCTCCTTTGTGGCAGAAAAGCAGTGACTCAGATGGGACTGTTTGGGGATCAGCTCTGAGTAGCCTTGGCATGCAAGTGCACTATTTTGTGTTTGCCTTGTTCTCCATTGTGACCGTGGCTACAACGCTGAGGCCCATGGCTGCCTCCAACTGAGGCTACAAAATGGTAGGTGAAAAAAAACAACACTGCTTGTTCTCCAATGCACTTTAAACTCTCACAGCTCTACCCATCTCACGATTCTACCTCTCTCACAGATCTCCCTCTGTCCTCCCACACCTCTATACCACACCCACTCTCATAACTTTATCCCTCTCACAACTCCTGTATTCCCCTCAAAATTTCCACCCCCAACTCCATGGAATCCCACCCGTGTTCTCACAACTATATCCTACCAGCCCCCTCTCTCACAGCTTTACTCCCTTCACGAATCATCCTTTCCCCACTGTCACAATTTGACTGACTCCACTAGAATGCACCTTTCCCCTCTTTCACAGCCCAGCTCTCCCTTCCCCCCTGCCAACCTTGCGTTCTAACTCTGGGGTTTTCGCAATTTTCAGGCATTAAAATGGGGTCACAGTTGAGGAAAAAAAAATGCAAAGCACCATTCTAACCTTTTTGTGAGATGCATTGCAAGCATTATTGCTTTCTTATGGGTGACTATGCAGTGCATTCACAGCAATCTTTTGTCACAGTTTTTTTTAACAACTCCGCTATGAAATGCAAATATATGCGACAAGGTACTGAACAAGATTATTTTTTCATTTACCTTTGTGTCCCAAAGGAAGCAATGGGGTTGATTTATATCCTGCAGTTAAATATGATCCTTGTGTAAAATGAAAATTTATTTTTGTGTTTAAACAACTTTGAAAGTTTTCAAAGCTAACTTCAAGCACATTTCACTGATATATGTGGTATGTAGATGCAACCTACTGGAACAGTAAAACTTTATAACCAAATACAGCTACTCTAATTATAAATTGAATTTGACAGGCATGTTATGTTGTAACCTGGTCCATTTTAAAATGATGTTGGCTGACAACCCCATACTGCTTTCAGAGGACAGGAACATGTGGAAAAAATTGTTCTTTTACATTTCGCAGCTTGTCACTTCCTCTCCAGGGCAACCTTTGACCTCCCAAAGAGATCCTATCACCCACAAGGGAAGTATTCCCACTGGTGTAAAGGAAGCAGAGAAAGGTTTTCATGTTGTGGAGGGAGGGGAGCAAAGCAAACACAAAGAAAAAGCAAAAGAAAAAAAAGAAGATTTTAAAGTGTTTCCATCAGGTTGAACATCTGATTTTATTTTGTTGTCGTACATATCACTACATTCCTTTGGGCTCTAAAGAGCATAAAAATAAAATGTGATTAAATTAGCACTCTTTCTCATTTCTTTTCTTGTTCCGTTAGGAACCGGCAACAAGCAATGGTTTTCGTACGGATGGGAAAGAAAAAGCAAATTTGAACCTTAAAGGTATTACCAAATGAATTGTATGCTGTGATGTGTTGACAGGGCTGTACTTGCATACTGTATTCAAAGTCTGTCAACTTCATGTTTCATCAATAGGGCTAAAACAAGCAGATTTGAAACCACTTTTAAGCAAGAGAGTGAAAATCCAAAGCAGCCTTTTTGTCTACACATGCTACTTGAATTCAAAGAAAGTTTCATCTCCTGCTAGGGAAATCTTTCGTTTGGCCAGTTGTTTACAACTGGAGTGAGAATTACCTTCTGCAAAATATATTGCACAATTTGATATTTCAGATCTGCAGGAAGCAGAGTAAATTGATTATTTCGTGAGCACGCATGGTTTAAATTTTAGGAAGTCTTTTACTGCAATTAAAATTAGACAAGAAAATGTGTGATGGTAAATTCTCCCAAACCATCTCTGTGAATTCCTGGCAGTGGCTATTGCTGATGTGTGAATCCAATTTTGTGGCAAATGACTTATTCAGCTAACAGGATTTAATTTTTTGCCTCCCCACATTGATGCAGCACAGTAATGTTCTCAAATACTTCACTATTTCACACTAACGGGATTCAAAGGGATTGCGGCTTAAAACTTAGAACAATTATTTTTCCCCTATGACAATTGGCCATTCAAAAGTTTGATTGAGTCTATAGGAATTTGCAACTTAATGCTGTTAATTTTTGCATAAAAATAGCACCCCAATAATATCATTTAAGTGAGGTTGCTTTAATACTATAGCAGCGATTCTTGCAGTGTGGACTGTGACTCTATCCTAATGTTTACAGTATGTTGCAATTTTATTTGTTATATATTTGAAAGAGAATGGAATCTTATTTTAGTAAGGGCACTTATAGGTGTTTACAGTGTGAAGACTGTGAGTGGAATCTTCTGGTGGTGAACCTGGAAGCGAGGAGGTCATTCAGTTAGAATGAATGGTTGGCAGACCTGAATCATTTTGCCTGCCTGTCTGCATCTGCCAGAATTTAGTTCAGGGTGCAAGGGCCCATGCTGAACCTTCCCACTCTGTGCTTGATTGAGGCATGGGGCATCTGGAAGTAGAGACCTGTTGAAAGCCAATCCCCTGAGTATGCGTGCAAGTCCCTGCATCTCTCAGCTCATGACCCCGGACCGGTGAACAGCTTCCCCGCATTACTTGCCTATAGCCTGGTTCATTCTGTGACTCTGGTGTCAGTCCATCTGATGCCAGCCAAGTCTTCACAGTGACAGTATTGAGCACAAAAGCTGCAGTCCTCAGATTGAAAGAAATCTTTTGGGAGCTTTGGTGGATCTTCCAAATGGACGCAGTTTACATCTCTTGCTGGCTTTCCAAATGGCAGGCATGACTGACAAGCCCATGGACAGGAACAAAGTACAATTTTAGTTCACCAGCAGTTTGTGCTTACCATTTTTATTCAGCTGAAAACAGAGAGAACTAATCAAAACTCAAATTCTCAACATTCTACAAAATAGGTCTTTTTTCTCCCCATTTCTCCACTTCCAGATGTGGTCCTTATCCCTGCTTAGAGGATAGTTGGGTGATTTATTCCAAGTTTAATCCTCAGGATTGCTCTGTCTTGCCAGATGCAGAGTCTTTGCTAACATATATAATTCTGCCCTTTCTCTGTGAGGAAGCACTTGGCTTCTGCGGTTCACTTCCTCCCCAAGAATATACAGTGCACCTGTTCAGATCATGGTCGAGGTAAGTCAGGTTTGAATCTGCAGTGTACCATTGCATGACTCGATGTGTTGGACCTCCACTGCATTGCCCTTCATTGTCACGGGGACCTGTTAATAATAAAGTACGCAATTGGATCCTTTGCTCATTTTGGACAATAAGTATCTTTGGAAGACATTCAGAAGATGCATTCTGTTAAAAATTATTTTTGAAAGAGTTACTATAGTATTCATTGCAAATCTTAAATTGCATTGCGACCATAATAATGCCTTACAGGATTGTTTATTTGCAGACGACACGTCTCTGTTGAACCCATGTGCAGATACTGAGAATTGCAAATTTAAAAAAAACTTATTTCTGTAAATGTGTTGTTCGAGTTGATAAGTCAAGAATCTGTGGTACTTTGCGGCAGAAATTATAGCTTCAGTTTGAAACAATGTCGTACAGCAACTACCCACACAACAGCTCTGTTACCTCTTAAATCAAATGAGAAGCAGATCCTTGTTATTTGCAGCATGCTGATTGTGTGATGACATTCCCCAGCACACTGCAGAGATGTCCTGAGAGTGATCCAGACAGTATGAAATTAAACAAATCTTTTTTAATGAAATCAGCTTCTAAACACTTAATGGTTAAATGAGAGGATTATCATCAACATAATATTTCTGTATGATTCATAGCTGTAAGCATTCATCATCCCACTCTGATTTGAAATGGTGGGAGTCTTTTACCCTCCTTTTCTTTTATCACTTTTCTCTTTCTTCTCACTCATCCTTGACCACACATCAGAAGCAGATCGGTGTCTGGCCTGCTCTCAAATCTATTCCAATGCTATTGAGAATTGCTAATGTTTTTTTAATTTCCACTCGGCATTTTGCCACAGCAATATGACTAAGTGTATTGAGGAAGTGCATGTTATCCCATTGCTGAGGGCAATTGCACCAATTTACTCATGAGATAACAGGTCTTCTGTACTCATGGAATAAACTTGCAATTGGATTTCCTCTGTTTACAATTTTTGCAGTTTGGCAAAAGTCTCAAAAATGTTGAAATGATGCATTTTCCATCATATTTTTGTGTGCTGCAAAAATACTCAGATTCTGCTAGCATAATATATGTAAGCAGCTGCTAATGGTAGAATTATTATTTCAGTTTATTCTTGTTTGTCGAAGGCGGACAATACTCTCACAAAAGCAAAATGCTGTGGATGCTGGAGATCTGAAATAAAAACATAAAGTGCTAGAGAAACTCAGCAGGTCTGGCAGCATCTGTAAAGAGAGAAACAGTTTTGTGTCCTGTTTTACCCAAGGGGAATTTAATTTCCGAAGAAGAGCCATACCGGACTTGAATCACTAACTGTGTTTCTTTCTTCACAGATGCTGCCAGACCTGTTGAGTTTCTCCAGCAATTTCTGTATAAAGATGCCAGTGCATCTGATACATGAATTTGTAGTTAGTAAGTTTCTTTTCATAATTTCTTTCTCTCTTTCTGAGGGCACCGTCTCATGCTGAGCCACATAAGGTATTAACAGTCTTATTGTACCTGCTGCAAATGACAAGTTATTATTTGTGGAAACTACATGTGTTACCAGGCCATGTATCCATGGATGAATCTTCAGTTGCTCGTTCTAACAGAGGCCACAGAATAGTGTCCAGGGCTCAGAATGCAGACTCCTCCCTTCCATGACTTGGAAGTCAGCTCAGATCAGTCAACATGGTAAAGGCAACAGATTCATCTTTGGCTTTAGTTGTTCTGCATTATTTACACATGCACAGTGCAGTGTATTTACCCTCTGAGATTTAGAATAACTTGTTCTTATTGTGGGTGATAATTATGCAGAATTAGGTAGAAAATACAGCACAAGGACAGACTATTCATTGCAAATGATTTGTGCTATACTCCAAACCGGTCTCCTTTTAGCATATCTTTCTATCTCCGTTTCTCCGTGTGCTCATCTATACTGCTTTCAAAAAAAACCAAAGTGTTTTGCATCAATCAGTTTCTGTGGTAGAGAATTCCTGATTCTAACTATGCTCTGAGTAAGGAAATTTGTCCTTATTTTGCTATCGATCTGTTTGTCTTGAACTTATATTCGTTGTCCCTATTTGTGTTCATTCCTACCTTGTGAAACCCATTCATGGCTCAAAAGATCTGTATCAGGCCACATCTCAGTTTCCTCTTTTCTAAATAAAGAACCCCATTCAATCTTGAACATCTTGAGTGTTAGATTCCGTGGTTTCTGACAGAGAGTCAAAGAGCTGACATATTAAAACTGACTTACTTTTCTCACAGATGTGTCCATGTGTCCAGATCTGCTAAGACGTTTCCAGCTTTTTCTGTTTTCTAGCGGTAACAATTTATTTATATTGGTAGAGCTTATTTATGGAGCTTTATGGAGCTTTTCTTTTTGCCCTCGCTGCCTTTTACTTGAAAGCTGTGTGTCACTGAAGAAAATGTGCAGCAAATTCGCACTATTAAACAAAGTTGAGATATTTGGAAGTAGAAAAAAATGCCACAGATAACTAAGTTTAAACTTATGGTTTCTGAATACTGTGTGTGAAATGTGATATTCATTTACCATTACACAAAGTATGTGAATGTTAACCTAAGTGCTTTAGGTGTCTTGCTGATTGTTCGCCTTTATTCAGAGTAGCTGATTATAGTAGATATATTTGGATCCTGAAGCAAAAGAAAAATTACATTGGTTTAAATTTTTCCATATTTATTATATTGCTGTGACTGGCTGCAAAAGAAATTTCTTGTATTGCAATTTTTGCATGCATCAAGCAAAGGTTTACTTAATTAGAACCTCCGGGCAATGAAGAATTCTTTTTTACATTCTGTGGGTCTTAATATGCTAAATAATGCAAAGCTTCAACTCTTCAAGCATGAGACACACATCTGGTGGCTTAACATTTAAATTACAGAAAAAACACTTTGGTAGTAATTTTCTAGCAAGGGAAGAATGGAAGTTGTATTACAACTAAATTTAATTTCTTTTTAGATTTTTCATCTCCTCTAATTGCGAGTATTTGACTGATTTTCCTTATATGTTTTATTCAGATCTTGGTGCAAATTATATTGAACTTCAATTTGAGTAGCTCCTCACTGTTGTTGCAGTAGAGAAATTATTGTTATTGCGTTTTATTTAGCAAATTATTACAAGATATTTGGAGAGTAGGAGTTGAAATGAATTCAGCCAGCCACTGTTGCAGCTTTGGGTAATATTATTGAATCTTGAGTAAAGGCAAAAGGCAGAATTGGGCTGCCTTGGAAACAAATTGGAGTGACTTTGCATGTTATTTTTAAAATGCTTGAGAAAAATAGAAATACATCCAAAAAAGAAATTCAAACATATTAAAGTTAGTCATGTTAAAGTTCATACTTTATTCCATATTCTTTGCGCAAAAATAATATGGATGTTTTAACTCAATAAACAAATGACCACAACAGGGTTGAATAGATTTGGTGTGCGCAGTGCTGTTTGGATAAAGCTAACTACACTTGCTCATACGATGACAAAGTAGCATGTCCTGTTACTTCTGTAAGTGTAGTCCATGATTTTATCGCAAATACAATTTCAAGCAAAACTGCACATAAGCTGATGTGAAATGGTGAGATACCTGGTCATCTGCAACTACCGTGATCTGATACTTACGTTAGCTCCTGTAATATATAAATGAGATGTGGGTCATGTACTACTGTAGAGATCAAACAAACCTTTAGTTCAGCATCTGATATCTACATATATACACTACAGTCACAGACTCTTGCATGTCAGGGCTCAAGCTAAGTGATTCAGGTAAACTGTAGCACACTTCCCTCAACTGCAAGAGGACTCAATATGATGGAGATTGAGACCTTTACTTGGTGGTTTCATCTTGAATATTTCACTTCAAGATATATTGCATATCTGCTGCAACACATAATATACCATACTCTTTTTTTCCAAAGAAAAGAAATCCCAAATAGAGGTACGTCATTGTCCATGGGCACATACTGTTCTTTCAGCAAAATGCAGACCTGTAAAAACAGCATTAACAAAATCAATTGTTCAAACTTCGATATAATGTTTTGGAGGTTAGATGATTTATCCTGCTCATAAACCCACCTGGGGAGGTATGTGTTATTCTTGGTTGCTCATGGCTGACAACGTGGTTGTCTTGCTGCTGGGTGCTGTCACTCAGCATCATCACACTGTAATTGTTGTCACAGTTTACTTCCTCACCCTCTGTGTATGTAATCGGAGGATCATACATTTCTCTGAACCTGCTTCTGTTTCTTTGAAATGTAGCACCGTGATCAGTAATGACTTCATGTGACCTGGGCTGATTGCATATCTTAGAAAGCCATCCTGGTGTCAGGAATTTCTGACTGTGTCCTGTGTGTAGTTGTAATTGTTTTCTACCTGTTTGCATGTGTTGTATCTGTTTTAATCTCCTCTGTTTTTGGAGAGGAATGTCAATTCTTGTCACTGTGAGTGTGGTTTGAATCTCATGAATAGTTTTCATGCTAAGATCCATGCATTCTGGTAGTCTTGCTACTGTTGGACCATCGCTATCTACCACGTAGAAGATTTTGGAATCCCAGTTGAACATGCATCTCAGTGTGATTGTAGCATTTCACAGAGTTGATTATCCGTTATGCACTTTGAGACAGTCTTTTGTAAGTTGTACCGTGGAGCACCACTTCTAGGGATACATGTCTTTTACTATACATAGTAGTCATATGATTGCACTAATTCCTGTAGTAATTTGGATTTCCAGGGTGTGCCTACCTCTCCTTTGAGGCCTTATGACATTGACAGTCATAGAAGTCTCTGCTTGTCTTATACCATTGACATTGTATGTAAGGTTGATGGTATGAAAGTCTTGGTCATCTTCTGAAGGTTGCTTTTCAGTTTGTTGGCTGTTCAATTTGTTGATATGTGTGCCCATTTAAGTGACTGTTCATATAGCCAGTGTTGTACCACCTTGCACCAGCTTGGCTTTTGAAACCACATTTTCTGCACGGGTGCCCAACATCCTTTGGTGCCGCATGATTTACCGTTGCGAAAAAAACCCAAGATAACGACTGGGTAGGTGAGACAAAATACACCTATGAAAGATCTTGCTGCTAAGTACATTTTGCTGACCATAGCAACAGTTGTTTGCACATAAATTGTTGTCAGCATGCCATTATGGTGTCCATCTTCCAGCAAGGCATCAGTGGTATTGTCCTTCATCTTTCCCAGAAGATCTTGCGTGAAGGCTTTCATTAGAAAAGAAGCATATACTGATTCGGTTAGCCCTTCCTTCAGAGAAATTACACTCATGTCCTTTTGCTGCAACTTCTGGGGACAAATTAGTCACTACACTCTTGGGGTTCCTGTCTGTATAACATATGTTAAACTCTGTCAGTTTGGAAGTTGATTCGTACTTTGAGCTGATCCACGAATTAGGCTCCATGTCGTATCTGGATTTTTTTTCATTCTCAGGAAGACTTGGACATATTTATTCTGCTGCACCCTCTTTGCCCATAGCAAGCGTGATTTTCAGCAACCTCCTCCCAGGATCGTTTATAGCTTGATTTACTGGGGAAGATTGCATATGTTATTTAAATAGCTGTAATTCAATGAAGATGTCGCTTGCTGTCCAATCTATAATCGAACATTTACCTTCCATCTCTAGTTGTATATCTGTAATTTTTTTGTTTGATTGAAGTAGAGTACAGGGTCTGTTGGTTCCTTTATTTTACTGATCTATCTTTTTAGATTTCTTTCTATTTTACTTGTTTTTTTCATGGTTGCAGCCTCTTTAAGAAGTTTTGTTGAGTGTAGCTTTGTGTCTTTAAGAGACTACAGATTGGAGTAGCATGTTTCACCCAGTAGAGAGAGTTTGCACCAAATACAGGCAATAACATCACACAGGCTTTGGCATCAAATTGAAGGAGACAAAATGGCGGAACCAATTGACCATTGCACAGAGGTCAGCATCTTTAGGTTATAAAATCACTTTTTTGAGTTCAAAAGCTGTTTTTTTTTCAAACAGGAGGGCTGTGTAGCTAAACTGACAATGCTAAACTGTCGATGTTAGTTTTAAGCTTGTATAAACCTTTAAGCTGCCAATTTCACTTTTAAACCAATAAGATGTATTAACAACTGCACCTTTAGTTTTATATAAGGAAGCAGGCTGAAACTTTTCTTTATTTTTGTAAAATAGAGGGCTTCAACCTCATTAGGTCTTGAACTTTAAATAGAGATCTGTACTCACCTAAACCTATTGTGGTTGGCTCCTATATGCTTTATAATTCAGGGCTGTAAAATCTTCGGTGAGAATTCTTTAATAACCAGCTACCGATGTTTATTACTGCACTGCTACAACGATGTGAAGTGGTGAGATAGCTGATGATCTGCACCTATCATGTGCGCGTTCCCATGAAGTAAGAAGGAGATGTGGGTCATTTAGTACTGAAGAATTAATTAACGTTTATTACAGCAACTGTAATCTACATGTGTATACTGCAATCACAGTCACTTGCATGTCTGGGTTCAAGTTAAGCATTTTGGATGTACTGTACTAAAATCCCTCAGTATGTCATGCTGCAAGAAGACTTAGTAAGATGGAAACTGAGACCTTTGTACATTCGGGTTACTTGCCATAATACAGTGATTACATTCTGAGCATGATCCTTAAAGGGTTATCAGATATCTGCTGCAAGAAATAACACAACACAAGCTGTAATTGCTTTGCTTGTTAGTATAGACTGCTTCAAAAATATGTACTGATTTTTAAGTGGATGCAACATTTCCCCACTTTATTTTCATTTCTTGAAAGTTTGGAATGGATGGGGGATGATTTCATTTGAAAAGGTGCGATATGGAACCAAAACATGTCCGTTTTGTACATTCACCACAGTACCATTCTGATCAAACAGTTATATAGTTATGCTATCTGTGAAGAGTTCAAATAATTTATGTGCAAACATATCGCTGGGTGCCACATTCACTGCTGCTCTGTAGTCATGTGCTGAGTAATAACGTATCAGTCTATCAGCCACATGCTGAGCAGAAAAGCTACACTCGATGAAGCTTCGGCATTTTTAAGTCACAAGTGTGATTATTTCTAAAATATGGCAACCAGAAGACATGAAATGGCTGCAGTAGATGCATGTGAGTCAAAAAAAACATTTTAATTGTATTTACTTCAGAAGATCAACCTGAATTAATATGAGAGCGAACCAAAAACTGAATAAATCATGCAAAATGAATGGCAACTGTATCATAAACGCACAGCTCGTCCCCATCATGCACTGATGGTGCAATAGAGATGTTTGCGAAGTTTGAACAAAAGTATGGACTCACATTCAGTAACTTTATAAAACGCACTAGCTAAAGAGGAAAGGGCCAGCTATATCCAATTCTGAGCAAGGGAGAAAGATTTCCATTTGTTTAATAGCTGGGAGTTGAGAGATGATGTCAGCAGAAACTGAGACCAGAAATTGTTGAAAATTTCAGCGCACATTTAGAGTCAAATTCGAATAATGAAGTCCATCAGAATGAATATTGTGGCCCGAGACAGAAATCAGGTGAGCCTGTTAACAATTTTCTAACAACGTTGAAAAATGCAGTTGGAAAATGCAAATTCAAGGACACAAATGTAAGCCTGCTAGATTAGTTCGTTTGAGGCTCTGCATACTCTGAAGTACAAAGGAAAATTGAGAAGGACCAGCTCAGCTCACAAAATTGCAGACTGTACATACTACCAGAGGACATAAAGCTGCAAATAGACAGATGAGGATGCTCACTATCCAGGCAGCTAGTATTCAGTAAAGTGAAGAGAAAGGCAGGGAGGTTGATACAGTGAAGTAGCAACACTAGACAGAGCTATGTGCAAGAGCTGGAGATGAGGGCACCACAAAGCAGCAAGGTGCCTCAGTGGTTAGCACAGCTGCCTCACAACGCCAGAGAGCCGGGTTCGATTCCATCCTCAAGTGACTGGAGTTTGCATGTTCTCCAGGTGCCTGTGTGGGTTTCCTCAGATGCTGTGGTTTCCACCTACAGTCCAAAGATATGCAGGCTAGGTGGATTGGCCATGCTAAATTACCCATAGTGTCCAGAGATGTGCAGGCTAGGTGAATTAACCATGGGAAATGCAGGGTTACAGGGATAAGATAGTGGGGTGGGTCTGGGTGGGATGCTGTTTGGAGGGTTGGTGAGGACTTAATGGGCCGAATGGCCTGCTTCCACTCTGTAGAGATTCTATGACCACGGGAGTCCACAGACAGAAGGAATTGTCTTGCGTGTGGATCAAACAGGAGAGCTAACGGAAAGCTAAATCTTCCGAAAAATATGTGCAGAATAAAGAAAGTACATGGTAAATAAGTGATCAGAGACAGCAACAGAGTGAATGAGAAGAGAAAGAGACCAACACCTTAATTCCCTGGCCATTAATGATGAGTTTGAGGAAGCAATAGACAAAGGAACCTGTAACTGAATGAAATGTCTGGAAGTGACAGTTCCCAGACAAAATAAATTTACACCATCATTGTGACCAGGAAGAGGGTAAGCAATAAGCCAACAGTCATAAATCTGAAGCTGAAGCTTGATACTAGAGTACACAGTAGCATCATCTACTCAGACTACACTACATGATCTTGCCTGAAAATGTTAAGAAAATGGGGAGCCAAAGGAAGGTGCTATGAAACGAGGCAATGTCATGTTAATGGCATACAAGGAAATGCAGCTTGGAACGAAAGAAATCAGAGGAGGTTACAAAGGAAAAGACGTTAATGGTATGCTCTACAACACTGAAACAGATGGCTGTGCCACCCTACGGTTCAACACTTGCAAAGAGCCGGAACTTATTCAGTAAACCATGCAATAAAAGATCTAGGTACAAAGTCCCAAATGATAATTTTAGATCACATGGGATTCAGGGAGAGCTTGACTGTTGGATACAAAATTGGCTTGATGGTAGGAGACAGAGGATGGTGATGAAGGGTTGTTTATCACACCGGAGGCCTGTGACCAGAGGTATTCTGCAGGAATCAGTGCTGGGTCCACTGTTGTTTGTCATTTATGTAAACAATTTGGATGACAACATTGGAAGCAAGGTTAGTAAGTTTGCGGATGATACGAAAATTGGTGATATAGTAGACAGTGAGCAAGGTGATCCAAGATTACAAAGGGATCTTGATCAATTAGGCTAATGGGCTAAGGAGCAGCAGAAGGAGTTTAATTTGGATAAATGCAAGGTGTTGCATTTTGATGAGATGGACAAGGGCAGGACGTACACAGTCCTGGGGAGTATTGTAGAACAGAGAGACCTGGGGTTCAGGTACATAGTTCATTGAAAGTTGCTTCACAGGTGGACAGTGTGGTAAGGAAGGTATTTGGAATGCTTGCCTTCATTGCTCAGACCATTAAGTTTAAGAGTTGGGATGTCATGTTGTGGTTGTCCAGGATATTGGTGAAGCCACGTCTGGAGTATTGTGTACAGTTCTGGTCACTTTGATATAGGAAAGATATTATTAAATTGGAGCAAGTGCAGAAAACATTTACCAGGATGTTACTAGGACTAGAGGGTGTGAGTTATAAGCAGATGCTGGATAAGCCGTGACTTTTTTCCCTGGAGTATAGGAGGTTGAGGGTGACCCTATAGAGATTTATAAAATCATGATGGGCATAGATAAGGTGAATATCAAAAGTCTTTTCCCTAGGGTTGGATAGTTCAAAACTGGAGGGCATAATTTTAAGGTGAAAGGAGAAAGATTCAAAAGGGTCCAGAGGGGCAACTTTTTTGTGCAGGGGGTGGCTTGTATGTGGAATGAACTGCCAGAGGGAATGGTAGATGCAGGTACAGTTACAATATTTAAGAGACATTTGGATTGGTATATGAACAGAAAAGGTTTAGAAAGAAACGGGAAAACTAATTTAGTTTGGGAAACTTGGTCGGCATGGACGAGTTGGACCAAAGGGTCCGTTTCCGTGCTGGATGACTCTATGACTGTATGTAACACTGCTGCAATGGAGTCAAATTAGAGATGCAACCAACAAAGATAAGAATTACAGGTACTTCTTCAAGAAATGATCCAGGGATGGCCTGATAAGAGAAAGCAAATTAGCCAGCAATACGTCACTATTGGTCTGTTAGAGATGGCATATCACTAGAAGGCAGTGTTCTGTTAATTTGATGCAGAATAATCTTAGCCAAAACAACAGAACGTGTCTAGAAGATAGATAAAGGCCACATGGGAATGAAGAAGTGTTGGATCAGAGCTAGATCAGTTTTGTACTGGATAGGCATCTACAAAGATATTGAAAGAATAGTTTTTACATACAATGTGTGCCAGAGGACAGAAACATACAGCAGAAAGAGATGTTAGCTGCTCAACTACCACTGACCATGGTTTTCTGTAGAGGCCACTTTATTCATACACAATGGAGAATGGTACCTCATAGTAGAAGACTAATCAAAGTTCCTTTTATTCAAAAGGTGAAATATTTTAATGCTCTAACAAACATGTCAGCTGTACAAGTGTGTTGCGCTAAGCAAGGGATTCCTGACAGAACAATATGTGATAATTGGAACCCATTCACTTCCAGAGAATTTAAACAATTTGCTGCACAGTATGGGTTCAATGTCATCACCTCATCACCACATTCTTTCAGGACCATCCCAAAAGTTTGAGAGATGTAGACCCCGACCTTGTCTTACTCTCATTGTGATCTACACCCTGCAAGCAAGATTGACATGAAATCACCTGCAGAGCTGTTGGATTGAAGAAAGAATATCATGATTCTGCCAATCAAAAGTTACTGTCTCCAAGTGACAAGGCTAAGTTAAGACAAAAACTCACTGAAGCGTGGGTAGAAGGATGTCAACATTTCGGTTCAGAAAAGATTGACAAGGATGCTGCCAGGGTTGGAGGGGTTAAGCTGTAGGGACAGGCTGAATAGACTGGGGCTATTTTCCTTGGTGTGTTGAAGGCTGAGGTGTGACCTAATAGAGGTTTATAAAGTCATGAGGGGCATAGATAGAGTAAATAGGCAATGTCTTTTCCCTGGGGTGGTGGTGTCAAAAACTAGAGGACCTGGTTTAAGGTGAGAGGGGAAAGATTTAAAAGGGTCCTAAGCGGCAACTTCTTGCAGAGGGTGGTGTGTGTATGGAATGAGCTGCCAGAGAAAGTGGTGGATGTTGGTACAATTACAACATTTAAAAGACATCTGGATGAGTATATGAATAGGAAGGGTTTAGATGTTATGGGCCAAATGCCGGTAAATGGGACTAGATTTATAGAACATAGAACAGTACAGCACGGCACAGGCCCTTTGGCCCACGATGTTATGCCGACCTATTATCCTACTAAGATCAATCTACCCTGCATACCCTACATATTACTATCCTCCATGTGCCTATCCAAGAGTCGCTTAAAAGTCTCTAAAGTATCTGACTCCACTACCACTGCTGGCAGCGCATTCCACACGCCCACCATCTCTGTGTGAAGAACCTACCTCTGACATCTCCCCTATACCTTCCTCCAATCACCTTAAAATTATGCCCCCTTGTGATAGCCGTTTCCGCCCTGGGAAAAAGTTTCTGACTATCCACTCTGTCTATGCCTCTCATCATCTTGTACTCCTCTATCAAGTCACCTCTCATCCTTCTTCGCTCCAATGAAAAAAGCCCTAGTTCCCTTAACCTTTCCTCATAAGACCTGCCCTCCAGTCCAGGCAGCATCCTGGTAAATCTCCTCTGCACCCTTTCTGAAGCTTCCACATCTTTCCTATAATGAGGTGACCAGAACTGAACACAATATTCCAAGTGTGGTCTAACCAGAGTTTTATAGAGCTGCAGCATAACCTCGTGGCTCTTAAACTCAATTCCCCTGCTGATGAAAGCCAACACACCATACGCCTTCTTTACAACCCTATCAACTTAACTAGGCTATCTCATTGTATGTAGTATGTCACTGCATTATCCTGCATCAGAGTCTTCTGATGTCGGGACCCAATTAGCAACCCTGCATCTTAACTTACTGGGATTGGGTATAAGAATGCAATACGGTGGCATCAAGTGTTTTAAAAATAAGGGCTATCGTTACACCATTTACAAAGAACTTCCAACAAATTTTTGTGTGGGTAAATGTCTTGGGAATGCTACTGCAGTATAGTTATATTGTTAGTTGACAATGTACCAGTCTCATTCAAGCCACATTGACAGCGAGAAGAAATATTCTCAATAAAATACCAGCACTTTTGTTTTTCAATGTATCTAACATATGGGAATGGGAAGACATAACACAAACCTTACCATTAAATGTTCGGTTCACATCATAGGTCAATAAAGAGATTTAATAACAATGTAGATGTATAACTAATTATTATTTAATTCATTGTTTTAGAGTGTATCCTTCCTCTGATCAACATAGAATTGTACAATATAATGGGAAAGATTTCGACTCACAAAAGCACAAATCCATTTATGAAGAATTAATTTTGTAGCTACTGTAATGTACTGATATACTTTCCTTTAATAAGAGAAAATTATCTTCCAAGGTACAAAACAAAATGTGCTGAGATTTCTTCATTTAGCTCTTTTGTGTTGATTAACATACTATGCTACATCTCTAGGCTGTATATTTCCTCCATTGCTTTCAAAACACCAATATTTCATGGTTTGCAAATGCTGTAAAATAGTATTAAAGCAATATATGTAATGGCCCTTTTTTATTATTTACAGCCATCTCAGAAATAAACTCAATGAAAATGTGTTAGCATTTTATTGATACAGTGCTCCCCATGTAATCATTCCGAATCTTGACTTTTACCCAGAGGATTTTGCAGTTACTTAAGCATATTACAGAACAATAGGGGTAGGTTTCCTCTGTCATTATTTCCAGTGAAGTCATTCATACTTTTGGAAAGAATATGTATTAATGATTCTGTTAGAATATTGAGGAAATCTTCACAGCTGAATTCATGGTGCTGCTACATAATGTGATTAGAGAACTCTTAGTTGCTTATTGAAGTGCCTGTTGACATAACATCACAAAATAAAGAATAAAGAATTATTGCTCAGCCTGTTCAGTTTTATCCTGATAGGAACTTTGTTCATCTTTGTTGTCATCTTATGCTGTCATGTGTCTGGTCTAATTTAAATGCTCTCATCCCTTTTTATGTACCTTAAACTAGTTTGGTTTACCCATCATTTTCTGGTGTTTTTCACCCTCTAATCCTTTTATCAACCAATGCTTGCTCCATTGCCTCAATAATGTGCTCTTGCATTAGCTGGCAATTTTCTATGAGAACCCGAAAGACAGAAGGCCAGTGAGAAAACTTTCTGCACAATATTCTTTCATTCTACCACTGGATCCTTTCTAGATAGCCTCATCATAAGCATCTGATTATGTTGTATTGGAAATATCAGCATTCGCAGAGAAATACATAACATTTCTTAACTGTGTTTCTGTTTCTTTATTTGTTACTGCAGCTCAGGATTCCTGTGGAAGTAACATTGACTGTGAGGAGAAATTTAATGAGTTGACCGCAGCAAATGATGAGAATGGAATGTTCTTCCAGGTGAAGATTTGTGTTGTTCTGAATACTTGACACTGTGTCATTGCAAATGCCTGCAATTGTTAGCTGAGATTAGTCAAAATAGTTTTCACACACAAAGGTATTTGTGTCTTTGAATTTGATGTGTTTGACAAGCCCAAATGAGTGCCATTTTGTGAAATTGGCAACGCCAGCCAACCCCTTCTTGTTGAGAATACACCTTCTCAGCTGTAAGACAACTCTGATAAAATTAGTCAAATGTGGTAGTCGACCTGCCAGCCTTTCAAGTAGGAAGTGCTTTTCACTCTTACTGTACTGTCATTTTTGTTTCCTTGAACTAGTTTTCTGTAAGGGATTAGATTTTAGCAAATGGAATATGACCGCTCTATTAAAAGAGACAGACCACTCAGTGTTAAAATAATGAATGAGCAATGTTCTGAGGGGGTTCTTTTAAACAAGCAAACTTCATTCTCCCCTGTCTTTTTCTCTGCCAAGTTTCTCCCCTTCCATTTACTTGAGGATGTTACACCTTTATGCACTTAGTTCCTGTTGCTATTCAGTAACACATCAAAGTGCCCATTTCTCACATTTGATGGACAATGGATTTTGGCAGGCTTTCAAATCATAATTTCTTTTCAACTAATTTCAATCCTATTTTTAACTGCACTTCAATTTTAACACACAATCAACCAAATTCAATTTTATTTTGAAGCTGGAAACCTTACAGCCCTTTTACTAAATTTGCAGATTAATTTTTCACAATGTTTTTGGATCCTGATTTGCCAACGTAACCTGAGACCTGAGTAGGAATTGGTGTTGGCTTCTCCGTAACACCAAACCTACTGGGAACCGCAGCTGGTTCGTGGGCTGAAGGTGTCAGTGGCTAGGCCAGCATTTATTACCTATCACTAATTGTCCAGAGGGCAGTTAAGAGTCAACTATATTGCTGTGGGCCTGGAGTCACGTACAGGCCAGACCGGTTAAGGATGACAGGTTTGTTGTGGAAATGACATTAATGAACCAAATGGATCTCAGTAATAATCAGTAATGGTTATAAGGTTGCCATTAAGCGAGCTTTTTATTCCAGATTTTTTATTGAATTCCAGTTTCACCCTCTGTCATGTCAGGATTTGAAGCTATATCCCCAGAATATTAACCTCAGGTTCTTGTTTGCTAGTCCAGTCACATTACCACAATGCCACTGCTTCCCACCACCTCTTCATTGCAGGCCAGGAAATTTATCAGTGCTCCTCCCATCTCTACAAGGAGACCCTGAACCTTCCTTTCCCAGAGATTCCCCTCCATGGGGCTTCTGATGGACTTATCACGGGGACACCACCTGCTGCTCCCCATTTACTATCCAGGGTAATCATTGTGCCTGGTTTCAGTAGGAAGTCTCATCTTGCCAATATAAATATGGACCAGGATCAAAACTGTCTGATCGTCAGCACATGTTCTTGACGCTTGTATTGCATTAACCTCACCTCTACTATACCAATCCCATCTGAGGTAAAAATTAAGGTTTTCGTTTTAATTTAATATCAATCTTTTTCTGCTTATTTCAATTGAAATTCCTCTTCAGTTGAACATGCATAAGTGTAAAAATTATTTTTCAATGGATCCCTCAACTTGAATTGACAAGTGCTGACACCCTATTTCTCTGAGTCAATGGTAGCCAATCCTGATAATCCAATTCATCAAGCCCAGGCAATTCAGATTGTGTTTTTAGTGCTAAATATTGCAAGACAGGTCGGTTTAAAATTGACCACTGGACAACCGAAATTGTTCACTGATGTGAAATGGGAATGGTGATCACACTTGCAAAGTTTAAGAGGCATTTAGACAGACACATGAACAAGTAGGGAATAGAGGGAAATAGACCATGGGCAGGCAAATTAATGCAGTTTAGAATGGCATCATGGGCAACACAGACATGTTGGGCTGACGGGCCTGTTCCTGTGGTGTACTGTTCTATGTTCTATCTGATTTCCCAATTCAAACCAAATTCTACACCATGAGTGCAGATGTGCAAAGTTAGTACTTTCATAAATCAAAACTTGCAGCTTGTAGTCATTGAGTTTCATTGGCATGGAGGACTGGACATGTTGCTCATAATAATGCTGCTTCAGTGGCAGCTCAATCTGCATTCACAATACTGAAATCTGTTGGTGTTTTCAGATTGAGAAATGTGCAAATGGATGGGAGTATCCATTTAAACATCATCATCTAGCAATAACAGTTGGCTGTATTAGCAGATGAATATTTAATTCAGTTATTCATATGATGCCCCTTGAGTTGTTGTTTTAATCCAGTGTAAAACACATTTCAGTTCACCTTTTTCTTACCACAGCTCACTGTGTTATCCTGTTTCTGTGACACACACACACTTCCTGTTTATCTATATGTATCCCTTTCTTGATGTCTGTATATCATGACTTCTGTTTTTTAAAAAATAAAATGTTTAATGGTCTCTCAATCATTTTCAACGCTACCTCCCCGTACATGTTTCTTCCTTCTTCTGCTTCACCTCTCTCTGCTTTTAATGCCTTTTTCCACAGATACTAGTGCTCAAACAATTAATTTCTCCCTGATTGATATTGAAATGATCAGAAGTCTCTGGCTGTGCACAAGAGAGGTTTGAATTGGGGATCCCAGCCATGACGAGAGCAGTGTGTGTGAAGGTTGGTGGGTGATGAGTGACCAGGTTGGGAAAGATGGGAAAGACTTGGAACTGGAAAAATTGGGTGAGTCTGTGAGGGGAACATACATTCTGGGTTTGGTAATCACTTGTGTGGTAATCCACACCAAATGAAAAAAAGAACAAAAGTATGAATGCTGAAAATTTACATGTGGTCAATCAGTACCCACTAAGATAAAATACAGATTAATGCTTGAGCCAGTTTTCAGCAAAGTTCCCTGTGCACCGACACTGGTCAGGCAAATCTGGGATGTGACCGTCAGTGAAAAGCAAAGTCATTTATGTAATAGAATCATAGAATCATAGGATCCCTACAGTGTGGAAACAGGCCCTTCGACCCAACAAGTCCACACCGACCCTGGAGCATCCCACCCAGAACCATCCCCTTATAACCAACCTAAGCTACACATCCCTGAACACTATGGGCAATTTAGCATGGCCAACCCACCTAACCTGCACATCTTTGGACTGTGTGAGGAAACTGGAGTACCCGGAGGGTTGGACAGGATAGGGCAATTGATTAATTTGTCTTACTCAGTACCTGTCAGTAAGTCTGTTTGTTTATCTACCTATCAATAATAATTGAAAGTCTTAGATCTAATATAACTGTTAATGAAACAGTTTTTATAAACAAATTCTCCTATGGAAACTCATCATTCTACATCATCTCAAAAGAGGATGCAGCTAATAGTGATACTTAATAATTAGTCACCATGTGTTCTGTAATTGATCTTGGATCCCTGTACAATGCCTCTCTGCATTACCTGACCTCTGTTGTCCCATGTTTTGGACATTTTATCATCACAAACTGCTATGGTTCTAATGTGTCCTGCTGGTAGAAACTCATCATTCTAACTAAACAATCCAACTGCCAGAAAGCACTCAAATATTTTCTGAGAATTCTTTATACCCTCCTTTTTTTTTATTTTTCAGTAACTGAAATTTCCAATATCCAAAATAAAGTTTGAAAACACTTTAAAAAGAAAATCAAAAAAATGACATTATATGGCAACAAAATGAAAAGTATCCATTTAATTACTTCTAGTGTTTTTAATAGTTTCATTAAAGTTTTGACATGATTGCCTCAGCATTTCCCAACAGCCTAAACATGAACTTAATATTTTCGGTGAAAGTTATGTTCCTCTCAGCTGGTGTTAGATTTTGCATCCTGAGCGTTGATTTAACATGTATCAACTCACCTAAGATATGATAGCACCAGTTCATTGTACTGATGGAAAATGTTTCTTTAGTATTTAGCTCTTATTAAGTTGCTTTTCTTGAAATAATTTCGTGAAATGTAAAACATTTATATTGTGATGATTTTTTTGGAGATGTAGGGTAAGTCCCTGTGTCTAGGGAGAAAATACTGCAATCTGTAATAATTCTCGTTGAGCATTCTGTGCTGTTCAAAAAGTGAATTAATCTGAAGGTTGGTGAAATTTAAGGTTCATTTTATATAACATTGGTTGAATATTTAGGGCAACTATTTACTTCACATTTGTCTTTGTACTCATTCTGCTAAAATTATGGTGAACAAGCAGGAGAGTTTGTGTAGGCTTCCAATCACCTGGGTGCTTTCTTAAACAACATTGAAAAGCATGTATGTTTTATTCTATGAAGTGTTAAGAACGTGGCCCTTCGTGATATAGGGGAAACACCACAAAAGGGAGGTTAAAAATATTATGTGGTTGTTTTTTCCCAAGTGCTTAATTGTGACCAGATAACTGCTTGAAATTTACCCTTCAACATGCCTATGGTTTTCTTCATGGAAGATGTTAGTGTTGTATCAACAATTTTTGGCAGATTGATGTTCTTTTTTATTGTTTTCAGGCTATTCATCATAATCGGCTTGAATTCCATACCAAAGCTAAGTGTCAGAATCCTGTTGAGAAAGACAGATTTCCACAGGTGCCCCCATACCTGGAGGATCAGGATCAATACCGATTCTCTGTCTTGTGAGTGTTAACTTCAAAACTTGCCATTGATAAAAACAGGCTGCACTTTAAAATGTGTGCTTCTTCTCCACAGACATTCTTTCAGTACTTTTACCTTAGTTATCCTTTTGGCACATGCAATTATGTTTAATAGGCTTCCTTTTTATCTGGTTGGGAAGCTCAAAGCTGGGGATTAAAGTGCCTGTTCTTTGACTGACTCAAAGATCAATGTTAAAAAAATCATCTTAATTAGACTAGCTTAATACAAGAGTGAAGAAGTTAAAGGGCTGTTGTCAAAAGAGAAAGCATTTCTGACCTTTAAATCCTGAATTAAGAAGAAAAATGCTTATGTACTTGCCTTAACAATGTGCAAACCAGGCTGAGTTTGGAAAAGTAAATGGACTTAGGTTGTTACTTTTACATTTCAGTTCCGATATCTTCATTTAATACACCTCCTCGTATTAAGTATTTAAATTGTGTTTTATTTAAAGATTAGAATCTGCCTAATATTGTTTGGGAACTGCAAAATCTTGAAAACTTTCAGTAGCTGTTTATTGTGCTATCCTTCTGTGGAGAATTTCAGTAGAAGCGGAAATACATGTTAAAGCAATAACATCCCTTTGTAATGTGTAATTTTGGATCTGGCTCATGTTGATTGCAGATGCCTGGTTTCAGACCTACCGATGTCTTTGTCTTTGGGTGTTGATATAGATCAACAAAATCTTCATTACTGGGAAGTAGCAGCTTAAAAAAAAGTGTTGCTAGACTTAATGGGCTGAATCTAAGGTTCTTTTGCTGTGTCAGTTGCATTGAGTTTTTTGGAAGCTTTTTCAGCATACAACCTAGCGAAATCTCTCCGCCATATCTTACCTCACTGCCTCATTAACTACCTAACCTGCCCCAATGGTGCCCTCTCACTCCCGATTCTAGTTCCCCCTTAGCTCTGAGATATATCCGGGATAACTTGTTATTCACTGGACATTTGCCAAAAGACTGACACCTGTACCATCTTTAAAAACCACTGTATTACCAAGGCAAGCATTGGCAATCCAATGTTGCCCCTCACTGCCAATGTAATGGTACAGCATACTGAAAGCCATGTGGCTCACAGCACTGAGCTAACATGGCTGACATTCCCTGACACATACAACTCCATCCTCTCACCTTAATCACTATTCAACAATCAGACTGCACAGTTTACATATCCTTGCTACGTATCATCTTCACACCCCTATGTCACAGCGACATGCTCCCCAATGCTGACTGGAGACCTGCAGTTCGTTCTTGTCCACTAGGGGAACATCACATGCCATCAAGCAATCAGACAATTTTAAGTGTGCACTTTCATTTACAGCCAGCAAAAGTGAACATGAAGAAAATGAATAGAGGCTGCAGTCAGTCTAGGAAGGAGCCACTCACACAATGTTCAAAGCAGTTGTCACCTTCATCACCACAGGGAAAAGATGGCACCCCCAAGTCCCGTAGCCCTTGTGTCCTGCTCCACCATCTGGCATTGTTCTGTCACAGTGTCCTGGAACATATGGAGCCCACATCGACACTGTGCCTCGCTCATCCCCAGAAAATATGTCTGAGGTGAAAATCTCAGGACGTCTGACACATCCTGACGGGCCCCTCTGGCTGCGACCTCTTCCTGAACTGGGTGCTCCTCATCCTCTGCAGGGCCTGCTGTTGTGTCAGCCCTTGCCGTCCTGTATCTGCCTTTGCCATCTGAGGAAGGCAGACACGGCGACCACCATCCCACCAGTGGCTGGGCATGTGACTCTTACTGGAAATGAACTCTATTGGAAACCTAAGAAACTAGACAAGTTCTTAGTTCCCGTCAGTCAGAGATGGATTGCCCTATAGATGATGGTGGCATACATGCCTCTAAACACTTGAGTCATTCACCAAGCCCGTCCCCATTTTCCATTCTAGACCCACATCAAACATTCGACTAAACAAGGCATTCAGGAGAGTCTATCGTAATCCTTACATGACAGCTGATGAAGCAATTGTCTTTGCCTCCCACAGCAACCTTGAAGATTTCACAAATTATGGGCTGTTTTGGCCAGCATTTCCTCCAGACATGACTGACTAGACCCCCGACTGACATCTTTACAACCGCCTAACTGGCAATGTGCGATTCCCTTGGCTACTTGTAGTAGCTCTAAGGGACTGACCATTGCCTACTCCCTGGACTGTAATTCGACAAATCCCCAGACTGTGGCCAGCCTGAGTGGCTAACTGAGCATGGTCAAGCTCCTGGACTGTGTGTGGACTGTACCTCTGACTGATACTACTGAGACCCCTTGACTGATATTCTGGGTCCACCCGACTGACAGTGTCTGGACTGAGGACTAACTCCCACCACTTCCTGAACTGGCCGTTTGATTGAATAAACGTGCAGTATATTAGCTGTGCAGGCAGCTGGCACATGCTATCTGTGTTAGATTGATGTTCCGATGTGCCCCACACAGCAAGCTGTGTGCCCCACCTATCAACAGGTAGGCACTAAGTGAATGAGCACTAAGGGAACAAGTGGGCAACTCTGAGATATAGCCTGATCCAAACCGTGAGCTGGGGGTGTCTGTCCCTGCACACAAAGCGTCCTTGCTGCAGCCTTTCAATGCTGATTGCTGGTGTTTCCTAAGCATCCTTTAAATGGATCAGAGCGGTGTCATGAGGATGGTGAGGGGCTGTCGTACGTTGGATGCCAGGGTCGATGGACAAGGGATGCATGCGACTGGTGCCAAGGGATCATGCTCTGAGATGCTGTTTGTTGCTGAGCAACACGGAGTCTCCTCACAGCCAGCGGTGAGCTGAGGTCACCAGGGATTCGCTCTGACTGTATTCTCAGTGTCTAGTTTGCTCGCGGCGGATGGTAGGATGGGAGGCTGCATATTAATGAGGCCAGACAGGCAGTTAATCAGATGTTTAACAAGAAATAATCCCCCTTAATAGGCAACTCACTGCTGCCTAGCGACAATCTCGCCTCGACGACCGGAGCTCGCTGAAAAGATGCAGCAAGTTATCCCTGACGTTGAAGTAAGTCTCGTCAGATATCTGGTGTGATTGTGCCACATTTCTGACCATAGCCCACATTATTTAGGCCCCTGTAAGATTCTGCCCATTGTCTCCATATCATTGACACTGCCCATTGTCTGTCTCTGAGGGTGTGATGTCTTTCTTACTTAAGGTGGTGGGCTCTGTTTAAAATACAATTAACATATTCCCTGGTGCACACCGGATCCCAGTTGACATGTTATAACAAGTAATTGGAGTGAGCCTTGTCCAGTCTGTGACTAGTTTTACTGCCACAGAACTCCTCCAGGCAAGTTTCCAAATCGTCTCATAGAACAGGGGTGTCCCACAGGCCCCACAGAAGCAGCCTGAGTTGATCTGACATCCGACCCCTTCCAGCTCCTGCCCACCCTTGGCCAATGATGGCCGTGCAGCCTCTGGGGCTTCAGAATCAACCAAGCTGCATTGGAATTATGATTTCAAAGAAATACAAGAGGTTATGCAGAAACTATATAAAACACTACTTAGTGTACTGCTGGAGTACTGTGTACAGGTCTGCACAGATCATTGCAGGTTGGGTATGATCATCTTGGGCACAAAAAGAGATTTACAAGAATGTTGTCTTGAATAGAGAATTTTAACTATTAGGGGGTTAGGTGGGCATTAGATAGAAAGCACCTCATTCCTCAGCAAAGAGATCAGTAACCAGGCAGGTGTAAATTTATAACAAATGGTAGAAGAGTTATTGTGCAATCAATGGGAAATCTGGTCACCAAAAGAGTAGCTGGGATCTGGAATTCACTGCCTGAAATTTCATTTAGAAATACTGAAAAATAGGATTAGACTGGAAAGCTGTTTGTTGATGGCTAACATGGTGGACCAAATGGTCACCTTCCATGCTGTAAAACGTCATTATTTCTTAAGTTGAAAGGTTGTGAATTAAGGTCTCATTCCAGGGAGTGGTGCAAAATATCTAGACCGAGAGAGTGCAACACTGTTGGAGGCACCACTTTAAACTCAGACCTCTCTTCTTCAGGTAGACATAAATAATACCAGAAGAAGAGTAAGCAATTATCCTAACGAATGTTCAACTAATACCTGTCATTAGATTTTCTTTTTATCATCACAGTGTGGACTGTGGGTGCTTGCTATATGGAGCCTGGTTGCTTTATTACAATTGTGTCTACACCTCAAAATTGCTTCATTGACTGTAACATGATTTGGGCTGTCCAGAGGTCATGAATGATGCTGTAAAAATACAAATTTCTTTCTTAGTTTCGCATTTTTTCTTGGCTTTTCTCAATCTTATTTACACGTGTTTCCCATGTCTCTGCTACAGTTTGCACAATGTCAAAGACTTTAGGGAAATCCTGTACACCACAAGAATAAAGCGTGATTACATTTATATCGTTATATGCCATACTTTGTGTCATGCCATAGAATAGTGTCCCCATCAAAGGAGTTTTCTGGATTAATGAGACTAAGGTTTACCTTGGGCAACTGTATTTTCTCATAACATTTAAGTGATATTTACACACCAAGCTGAAAAATTACTATGCCGTAAGGGCAACTTATTGACTAATATCATACTCACTGAATTTTTTTCTTCCTGTTACATCTAAATCTTAGTACTACAATCAGTTAGAAACACGAGACATACCAATATCTGCGATCATTGAAAATATGAATATACACACCTTTATTGTGAAAGTTTTCTTGTGATTCAAAACTTTATTTGCACAATTCAAACTAATTCCATAAAGTTACAGAAGTGCATTGATATCACAACATGGAGAGGTTTGAATGTATCAGGATTAAAATACTATTAGCATTCCTTTGAAATCCAAGCATGTTATGTATCAGCAATAGTTTGATGATGTGAAGTATTTGCATGAATCCTCAGGTCAGCTTTAATCTCTGCTGCCCAGTTAGATGGTCATGGCTTGTTAATTGTACCCAGAAATGTGTGGACAAAAAAAAAGGTGAGGAAAATGGTCCCAGGCCATGCGAATGACTTTTAACACAGCTGTAGGCTCTAATCCTTACTCTGTGCACTGCAGGCACATACATTCTTCAAGGAAATAAAGCCTGTCAGTTTGAACATTTTTCTGCTTTATATCAGGGTCTTGGAACAAGTTGTGGCAGCATAGTGATCATTAAATATTTTGGCTAGCTGAACAGAATCATGTTGTTAGATACGTATGGTTCCCACACCCGTTGACCAGGGGTCTATTATCCAATTATAAAGAAATGCAGATACATGAGGCAGACGATCTAAAATGCACCAACTATCTTCCAGCATCCTCCTGAAAGAGGTATGCATTTCAGATGTGAGGAATAATTTAGTCATTGAAGTTGTAGGCTGGACTGAACCTCGTGGAGTCACAGCAAGTTGAGTCAATATTTGGTGAAACTTGATTTCATACAGTATAAAGCCGTACTGTCCTGTTTTAGTTTATAGAAGAATGCAGGTAATGTGTGATGTTCTAACTCTTGAGCCCCCAACATTTTACTGTAGCTTTTTATGGTCATCTGCCAGAATGGTCTCATTTTTCTGGATCACTTTGTGCCTTTTCCGATGTGTACAAGACTATTAGACTTAAAAGGGACAAGACGAGCTGGTTGGGCCCCTTAAATTTGAATGTTCTGCTGTTCTGCCTTCATTTCAGATCCATCCCTGCAACCCTCGAAGATCCCCATTCAGTTCCAATACTACTGTCTTGTGCTTCACCATTGGCAGCCAAGCCTTCAATCATCTCAGCTGTCAGCCCTGGAATTCTCCGTCCAAACCTTATCCCTTTACCACCTCTCTCTTCTCTTAGGCACCTCCTAAAAATCTACCTTCTTAACCAAGCTTTTGGTCATCTGTCCTAATGCGCTGCCACCATTGACTGTGTCAGGATTTTCACTGCATCTGCCAATCTTCTGATTCCTCCAGTAGCCGTGGAAGATGGGCCACACTTTTCAATCGGGCAATGGTCCCGTTGGTGGCTTATCCATTGGCACCTGCTGGCAAACTGCTGCTCTGGATCCTATCACTGAGACACTGCAGGGTTGGCTCATGCTTTTGGTTCTAGTGGCAAAACTGCTGGACAGCTCAGGAAGCTCAGCCTGTGGCAGCTGTGTCCATTTATAAATATGGAACGCCTAACTAGGATGAAAATGAAAATTATGCAGCTCGGCATCATGATTGTATCACAGTTCCCCTTCAGCAAATCTGTGCAGAAAGGATCCATTCTGTTGTGTCACTATTTTCTCTGTCTACCCTAGCAAGAAAAGTGTGAAAATTGCTGATCCCATTGAAAAACCCTTTCGAAATTAATTGATTGATTGATTGATTTTATTGTCACATGTACTGAAATACAGTGAAAATCTTTGTTTACGAGAGGTACAGGCAGATCACAACAAGCAAAGGATATACAGATCAAAAAGACTTAGAGGCATACAGGTTATATTGCAGATTACGTTATTTGAGGCTAGAGTCCATTCAACAGTTTGATAACGGCTGGAAAGAAGCTGTTCCTGAACTTGCTTGTGCGTGTGTTCAGGCACATGTATCTTCTGCTTGACAGAAGAGGTTGTAAGAGGTCATTACCAGGGTGTGATGCATCTTTGATGATGTTGGTCACCTTTCCGTGGCAGTGGGCCATGTAAATAGAGTCCATGGGTGGAAGGTTGGCTTCCGTGATGGTCTGGGCTGTGCACACCACCCTCTGTAGTTTCTTACAATGGCCAGAGCAGTTGCCGTACCAGGCCGTTATGCACCCGGACAGTATGTTCTCAATGGTGTATCTGTAAAGGTTGGTGAAGGTCCTTAGGGACATGCCAAATCTCCTGAGCCGACTGAGGGAGAAGAGGCGTTGTTGTGCCTTCTTGACTGTCGCATCTACATGGGAAGTCCAGGACAGAGTCGTCAGTTAACGTTACTCGAGGAATTTGATGCTCTTCACTCTCTCAACCTCAGTTCCATTGTTGTAGATGGGGGCGTGTTCTCCTCCTTTCTTTCTGAAGTCGATGGTCAGTTCTTTAGTTTTGCCGATGTTGAGACACAGATTGTTTTCATTTCACCATGTCACCAAACCTTCTATCTCCCTTGTGTATTTTGACTCACCATTGTTAGATATCCGTCCCAGTACGGTGGTGTCATCAGCAAACTTGTAGATGGCGTTCATTTGGAATTTGGCAACACAGTTGTAGGTGTTCAGGGAGTACAGTCGGGGCTGAGGACACATCCTTGGGGGGCACCAGTGTTGAGTGTTATTATGGAGGAGGTGCAGTTACCTATCCTCACTGATTGTGGTCTGTGGGTCAGAAAGCTGAGGATCCAATTGCACAGGGCGGAGCTGAGACCAAGGTCACGGAGTTTTGAGGTCAGTCTGGAGGGAATAATGATGTGAAGGTGGAGCTGTAGTCAACGAGCAGGAGTTTGATGTAGATGTTTTTGTTGTCGAGATGTTCCAGGGATGAGTGCAGGGCTAGGGATATGGCATCCTCTGTGGACCTGTTATGTCAGTAGGCAAACTGTAGGGGATCGAGGCAGGCTGGGAGACTGGAGTTGATCACCAGCTTCTCGAAGCACTTCATGATTATTTGAGTCAGAGCTGTTGGAGGTAGGCATTAAGGCATATTGCATGTGTTTTCTTAGGTACGGGGATGATGATCGGTTACCCTTTTAAAGGTTTTGCTTTTGAAAGTGTTTGAATTGCAAATTAAACACCAGATTTTTCTATGCGTCGAATAATATGTGCAAATATCAACTTTGCTGTCACTCAGTACGTGTCAGAAACATACTCATGCTGCAGTGCATCGTGTTGTTAAAACATCTGTGCTGAAGTGCCATTTCATTTACTTGCTGTAAAAATGACCTTATTGCCTTGTGGATGTCATTGTGACTGATGGAAGGACTGCATTCATGAATATTATTTAGCCCTTGATTACAGATATAAGATAATTTAAATTTGCTCAATCAACAATAAAATATGGAGGACCCAAAAACAGAAAAAGCTGAAGAAATTCAGCAAGTCTGGCAGCCTCTGTGGAGACAAATCAGAGTCAACGTTTCGGATCCAGTCACCCTTTCTTCCAACTCAAAACTCAGAAGCCGTTCTGAAGGGGTCACTGGATCCGCAACGTTAACTCTGCTTTGTCTCCACAGAGGCTGCCAGACTTGCTGAATTTCTTCAGCTATT